>NC_080749.1:49265881-49568911 GCF_020826845.1 Diceros bicornis minor
CATAGGATATAGTTAGAAATTATCTTTACTTTTGTCTGTCACTGTCTGCTTAAATCTTCTTGGTGAGGGACTATATGCCACTGGAAAAGCCCAGGCTAAAACCAAGAGTCACTTTAAATGACCAAGAGTCTTGATTAAATACTTAAAATTGCTTGGTCCCAGATAATGTAAAAAATTCCAAACTTTATTTAAAGTTACGCTTCCATCTTTTCTTCATCCTCTTCTCTCAGCAAGATGACCTCAGATTTTAACCCAACTGGAGGTAGAAGAAACCAAGGGAAGGATGATCTTATATTCTCTGAGTTTGGCAGATGTTTAAAACTGACTCTCTCATGGAAACTTTTGTGAATTCTGTGAAGAATCTCCTATTGGTTCCTTCTCCCTGCAACTGCCTCGAGGTGGGCATTGCCCTTCATCTGCCGGGCTTCTCCTGAGCTCCCAGCTTCGCTCCCCACAGGGTAATCCACAGGCTCTTGCCATTGGGGTCCTCTTGCCCCCGCAGGCTGCCTTCCTTAGCAGGATCTTTTTAACAATGACCTTCTCACTCATCCACTGCCTCTACAACTGCAGGGATGCACATCAGGTTCTCTGAGTGATCTCTTAGAATTCTCTGTTACTTTTGCTTGGGATTAGAAGATAACACCTCCTTGACCCTCTGCCTCAAGAGAGAGACTCTCAGCCCAGGTTGTCTTCTAATAAATTCTCTCAAATTTCAGCAGCGGTGATTGTCTCAGAACTCTCTTTGGCCAGCATCACCTATGGCTTTCACACCTCAGCTAAGATTAAAGGAAAAGTCACATTTTAACAGCACATTACACACAGGTTAATACTTCTTAGGTCACAGTATTGAGGACAGGTATGAATTACTTTTGGAAAACTCTGTGAACTAAGGAAGATGACTTAGGCTTGAATTCTGTAACTGGAGTAGAATCTCATTAAAAGCAAGCAATGAAATGGAAATGAATGACTTGTTTCCAGTAAATGGTTTCCTGAGATCCATTAATTTGGAAGTAAAAGGTTCTGAATGAAAGCTGAGAATGGACTGGCTTTTAAAAAATTTAGAGAGCATGTATTTGAGTAAGAATTGGTTTGGAGTTAAATTAAGTAATAAAAATATAAACAATTTCATTAGGAGAGCTAAATAGAAGGAATTGTTAAAAATATCTACTAATTAATTTTATCATTAATATGATAAAATAATTTTAATTTCTAGAAAAAGTTCATAAAGAACTATGCTTGATTTTTATCTTTACGAATAATGGAAAATCATCAACTTAAAAAATTCAGAAGTGTGGGGCCGGCCTGGTGACGTAGTGGTTAAGTTTGGCATGCTCCACTTCAGCAGCCCAGGTTCACAGGTGTGGATGCCAGGCACAGACCTATACCACTTATCAAGTCATGCTGTGGCAGCGACTCACATATAAAATAGAGGAAGACTGGCACAGATGTTAGCTCAGGGCCAATCTTCCTCACCAAAAAAAAAAAAAACCACAACAAAATTTAGAAGTACAACAGAAATATTTCTGTTGATTGTCTTATGTGCCTGTATATGCTACTTTAGAAAAATATGTCAAAAGAACTAACAAATCAGATGGAACTTGGAAGTATGCATTTGAGCAAGGTGATTCATAAGCATAATAAATTCTGAAAAAGGACTTTCTCATAGAATACTTAATTGGACCACTAAACTGATCTCAATTCTGACAAATTGGTTGCAAGTTAATACCTAAACAGCTAAGGCTTGCTATGTACTAGGTGCTTTCTTAGTAACTAATGTATTTTATTAAATGAATCCTCACCAAAAAAAGCCTGTGAGATAGGTATTATTATCATTTTCATTATGCAGATAAAGGGATAAGGCATGGGGAGTTTAGGTGACTCATCAACATCACACAACCAGTAAGCAGCAGAACTTGAATTAAAGATCAGGCCGTCTGGTGCCAGAGCTCTGCTCTTAATCATTATGCTGATGGAAGTGACCAAACCCTTGTGAGAAGTGGAAGTTATCATGACATTTGAGTTGGCCAACACACAGGGGTCGTAAAGTCAGATTTCTGAACTTCCAGAGTTAGTCACATTTCCCTGGCATGAGATTTTGGAAGATGATTGGAAAGTATTGGGAAGCACTTTTAGCAATGCAATTCTGATAGTGCAATTAAAATTCAAAAATTTCTAATAAGCACAATATGGAATCATGGGAAGATTTCCCACCCATTACATTTGCCTCTGAATAATAAGTGATATTTGGCTAAATAGAAGCATTTAAAAAAAAAAAAAAGAGACAGCATTTTTAAAAAAAACAACTCAGAGATTTGGTTGCACAGGTATGGCTTCAGTTAAGTCTGTGTGAAGCCAGAGAGTTATGTGATCAATATTATGATATGGCCAACATAATCTGATGATGGCTGTATGAAAGCAGCCAGAACCAGGTAATAGAAGCCCTGCTTAGTTGGCACTGGAATGACCAGAGTGGAATATTGCACACAATTACGGACAAGCTGGTCACACTCCTAAGGGAGACAACTCAATGTGGAAAGAAACTGAAACCAGATTGATGAGGAATAGTTGACTGTTATCTTGGAAAGAGGGGAAGAAAGGGGGAAGACATGATTTTTTTCTTTTCATATGTAAAGCTTAAGGTCTGTTCGTGAAAAGGGATTAGAATTTTTTTTTGCTTGATCTCAAGAGGCAAGGGTAGGTGAATATAAACAAAAGGTTTCTGGGCAGTATAAGGAGGTAATTTGTCACAGAGTTGACAAAAATAAAATGGGCTATTTTGAGATTAGTGATTGTTCAAGTCTTAAACTGGAGAAAATTTCGGTTAATTAACATGTTGTTCTGTTTTGTTGTCTTGTTTCTTCACTATTCAATACAACTTGTTTGCCTGGTATTTTTTGGCTGATATGCCCAACTTGACTAATTATTTTGAAATCGTGAAGATGTATCACAGTCAGTATAAATATGTTCACTATAATGTAAGTCCTCTTTTCATAGTGAAAATTGATGTTAGGTGGCGCAATCATTCTTCACTCAGTGTAGTTTGCTCAAAGACATCTCCATTAACAAGAGTGTCTTACCTTAGCATAGATTTCAAATGCTTTGGTGATTTGTACTGTGCTTAAATAAAGCACATCCTGGCATGATAATAAATGAATGCCTCCTGGCACTCTGTTCATGTATTCCTCAGAGTTTATGATAATTAGGATGCTTGCTTAATTGCTGTCCTTTTATTTCCACTGGGTTGTGGCAGCTAAAGAGCTGCTTTCAAGCCATGTGTGTTATATACACAGGTAATTTATAAACTCGTTTTTGCTGTTATGAACACAGGGAAAAAAATCCCAAATGTCAATCAGTCAATGTTTTAATCATTTTTGTGCCCACTATTACTAATGGTACATTTGTTCTGCTCCTTAGACAAGAAAGATGACCCTTTGAGTGACTGCATTTCATGACTGTATCACTTCAGCCATGATAAGCAAGCATCATATTACTGCAATAATTTTTATAGAATAAGAACTCTTGAGATTTCTTATAGTTGCAACCAGTTTACAAATGCGTTATTTAAATATCTATATGTATAAAGTAGCTTTCAATTACATAAGGAGCAAATATTTTATTCTAATAATTATTAAATAATTATTATCACTTAAAATGACTACATTTTAATAATGCCTTTAGTAATTCTAAATATATCCAATTTGTTACATTAGGACTGCTTAAAAGATATTGAATTTCTGAGTGTTGTTAAGGTTAACTATTATAGTGCAATAATTATTTTCCAAATACTATTCTTATTATAGCAATTGTTTTTTTATTATAATGAGCTCAGTTTCCTGGGGTGGTGTTATTGGGTCAGAGTAGATCAGAAGCTGGGATGCTATTATTCCTTATAAGGAAATCATTTGCAAGGTCATATTAAAGGCAGGATGAGATCAAGATAAAGAGAATCTGAATATCTTTGTTACATTATCAGACAAAGGGTTTTCTTCACGTATATACATTTGGAGCTATAGAATTACTTAGTCATTAGATTCCTCATGCCTTCCCTTTTTATCTGAAATGTAAAATGTTAAATATTGTCGTGTCTTTTGATTCAGTCTCATTTATTTTAACCTTATTTTGCTTTTGGCTTTGATTTAAATTGAATTTCCTCGTAGAGAATGGAGAAATAAACAAATCCAACTATTATCCGGAGAAGCTCAAGAAAGCCATACTGAATTACACACTCTAAGGACCCAAATAGTAGAATTATATTAAAAAATTATGGTTGAATAAATGAAGTATATAAACATGTATGGATAAGTAAGCAGAAAGAAAGAAAGAAAAAGATTGAAAGAAACATCGGGAAATAAAGCAGCTGTTGTATAAGGATGGATGGTATTTGGGGAAATATTTTTATATTGTTGAGTTTTAACATAATTGAAATATTTTGAGGTAATCATTTAAAAGGAATACCCCGTGCAATATCTTGCCTTTAAGCAGGATGGCATAAAAACACTCAAGGAGGGAAAAGGTTAGAACTGGAAAGAAAGATCTTAGCAGGACATGAATCAAAACCATACCTGTTATGGCTGAGGACAAAGATGTCCAGAAACTGATTTGCTTTGATTTTGACAGCTGTGGTGGATGAAAGGTCCCCAGATTTCCCGTCCAACACACTATAGCATGTCGTTGTTCAAAGAAGAATACTGAATTTTATGAGATCATTCCTAGGTTTACACTGTTATCTTTTTAAAGTTATGTTAGTGGCACCATGCAGTATTTGCTTCAATACTGAAAGTAATACTTAAAGCTATGCCCCAACTTCACAAAATGTAAGTTTAAAAAAAAAGAAGTATATTGACTCTACCTTGTATCATATACAAAAAGCAACTCCAAATGGATTATAGAAATAAATGTGAAAGGGAAAACAATAAGGCTTTTTAAAAAATCATAGAGGAATCTTTTCATGACATGGTGTTGACAAAAGTTACTTAAATAGCATATAAAAAGCACTAACCATGTAGAAAAAATTGAAATAAATAAAGAAATAAACTGTTATATTTTAACTACAAATTTCTATTCATCAAATTATAGCATTAAGTAGTGAAAAAAACAAGCCATAGAACTGGACTATGCATTCACAATAGTTTTACCTAGCAAAGGACTTTTATCCAGAATATGTAAAGAACTTCCACAAATCGATAATCAAAACACAGACAATCAAATACAGAAGTGGGCAAAAGTCTTGAACAAGCACTTTGCAAAAAAGGATATCCAGATGACCAATAGAAAAATGAAAATGTACTTAACTTCATTATGGAAACAAAAATTGAATTTGCAACATGATACCATATATACTCACCAAGTGGCTACTCCAAAAAAGAAAAACCGTACCAAGTGTTGGCAAGGATGTGAAGCAACTGAAGCTCTCATACATTGGTAACGAGTGTGTAAACTGGTACAACCACTTTGGAAAACTGTTTAATATTATTTACTAAAGTTTAACATACGTATACCTTATAACCCAACAACTGCACACCTAGTATAAAGCCTAAAGAAATGTGTATGTCTCCTTACCAAGCAGCATGTACAAAATTATTTGTGGAAGCACTGGAACCGGAAACAGCTTAAAGAACTCAAATGTCCATAAATAAATTGTGGTGTATTTGAATACCTTACAAAAATAAGAAGAAAATGAGAGAAGAAAAATGAGAAAGCTGTAAACTGGATGGATCTCACACACATAATGTTAAACAAAAGACATCATATGCAAAAGAGTACATGTTCTGATTCCATCTATTGTATTAGAAATCAGGCTATCCCTTGCAGAGGCATAACATCTAGAAGAGGAGAAGAAAGGGGCTTCGTGGATTCTGGTAATATTCTATTTCTTGTTTGGAAGACTGGTTACACTGATTTGTTCACTTTGTGAACACTGAGTGTACAATTTATGATTTGTGTACTTTTCTATATGTAGATTGGGCTACAATGAAATTTACAGATAAAGGGAGAGAGATGGAGAAGAAGGAAGGGAAAGAGAGAGACAAAGACAAAGACAGACAGAAAGAATAAATGAGAATGGAAAAAACTTGGAGAACATGGTCAGCATTATATCCATCTTTTGGAATTTACTGAGGCTTTCTTTTTGACCGTATCAGTGGCCAATTTTGTAAATTTTTGTGTGTGCTTAAACAGATTGTGTATTTTGATTTGAGAGACAGAATTTCATGTATATCTAATGGCTCAAACCTAGCAATAGTCGTGAAGTTATTTTGTTGAGGTTTTCTATATCACTGCATAGTTTTTTGCATGATCTATATGTTATGAGAGGGGTATGATAAAATCTTCATTCCAAATTTTTTATTTATCACTTCTTTCCTCTTATTTTGTCAGTTAATTCTTTATATATTTTTGAAGATGTATTGTTACATGCATATATACTTATGATGAATGTATCTTGTTTATCTATTGCTTGTTTTTAAAGTATATAACATTTTCTTTGTACTGTATTTTTTTTCCTTAAATTCTATGTTTTCAAATGATACTATTACTAAAGCTTTCTTTGGGTTCATATTTGCCTGATATATCTTTTTCCATTTTATTAATATCAGTAGTTTCTATGTCTTTTTGTTCTATGTCATTTACATATATTTTAATTGCTGTTTTATTAGTACTCAGCTTTGTCTTCTTGTCCATATTTTCAACTTTCTGTACTATCATTTTGTTTCATTTTTACTCATTTTTGCTTTCTTAGAATAGCTCAAGTTGTTGAGTTTTTTTTCTGTTTAAAAGTTACATATTCTAATTTTATTATTTTAGTTGTGGTAAACTTAAGAACTATGTTCAGTGTATTTATTTCATTGTTGTATTTAACATGTCAATATCTTACTCCTAAAAAGACAAGCACTTCAGTAGTTGAGGGAAAGTGTTGTTTGGTGATTTAATATTGATGTACATATGTGTTGGATCAAAATGCGAAATCTATTTCTTATTGTGGCTGATGATCAAAAACATTGAAAGCCACCAGTCTACTCTATAGGCTATTTTTAAAAGTTTGGCATATTTCTTTTAGATCTTTAGTTTGTTTCTCTGCCTCAGTGCATTACCAAGATCGTTTTTATTCAGGTATTTACTGCAGCACGCATGCAGCAGGGAGTGGTTCTCAGAATGATTGACGAGCATTCAGGTGTAAAACTTATAATAGGAATGTCCCAGCAATCAATCTGCTGTATTTCTTTAATCGAGCTCCAGACATCCCAAGCCTAATGATGTTATTCCAAAGAGACAAATAAAAGCAAAAATTATTAAAAATTAAAATTGTTTTACTTCTTATCTTTCTTTCAAGAAAAGAAAAATCTGTATCAATGATCTGATAGAGTGGGAAAGATATAGCCAACCTCCTCATGTATAATCAGTAATGGTTAAGGGAAGCAAGATGCCATTCAGGTTAGAGCGTAATTTTGATGAAAGAGGAATGAGAAAGACTTACTGCTGATACTTAAGCATTATGCTTACATTGATTTCTCATTTTGCAACATCGTTTTAAAATCTTATCTTTATCTAAGTAATAGGTCATTGTGCTACATATAATTCATTGCCTTTAAGAATTGGTAACATTAATTAAACATTGGAACAAGTGAAGTTTTTATTGATAAGCAATAAACAAGATTGTTATCGACTCTGTAGTACTTATTATGTAGAGCCAATGTCTATTTTGATTGGTCGGTGTTCCTATTGTATATGTTTTAAAATATTTTTATTAACGTGAATGATTAAAAGTGGTCTCTACAAGTTAATTTCACAATACCCCATGATTTAGGTTAAATATAAAACTCATTTACTAAATAGGAAGACTGAAGAAAAAGGAAGAAATTCAAGTTTTCAAAAACAGTCTTATTTTTCTTATAGATAATACAGACAGTGAAGACAATTTCCCTTTTCCCAATCTTGGGTCAATGAGTTCTAGCA
Source organism: Diceros bicornis minor (assembly GCF_020826845.1). Taxonomy (NCBI): domain Eukaryota; kingdom Metazoa; phylum Chordata; class Mammalia; order Perissodactyla; family Rhinocerotidae; genus Diceros; species Diceros bicornis. The sequence goes on from NC_080749.1 coordinate 49,273,832, forward strand.
ATTTCCATGTAAACCGTGAATACCACTAGTTTCTTCTTATGACTTCTAAAGAGAACACAGCAAATAGAATGAATATTGACTTTGAATTAAGAAGACTTGAGCTTAAATCTTAACTTGGCAATTGATTGACCATGTAATTCTGGCCAAGCAACATAAAGACACTCTGAGATGTAAAAATTTCCTTTTGCTAATTAGCTCTAATTTATAAAGTGCAAGTAACCAATTAGGTTATAATGTTCACTTTATAGAAGTCATTTTTGTTTGCTGTGTGTTACATTTCTCCTAAAGTAGCACATAATTATCCATGTGTCCTCTTCTTGGTTCAGTGCTTTTTATAAGAGGAATAGTCATTTTATGGCAATAAATTAAAGATGCCGAATTCTACATTTCAACACAGAAACATAAAGTGGGCTTTCTCCATAAAAGCCATTTATATGAACTGTGGAATCTTAAAACAAGAAGTTATGTTAAATATTTGTTACATTTGAAATGAATGCATACTCACTCTTGTGAACTTAGCGTAATGCCCGCTGTAAGCCCTGTTGGAAATCATTAATCAACAACTCCTTTGGATGCTGCTAATAAGCTTACAGTGTTATGGGTTCATTCAAATATGCTTTCATCTTTCACCAGGCTTTCAAAAATATTGTATAACAATCTTGGCAGCCATAAGTGTGAGAAGTATGAAGTATATTCCCTTTATACACAGCCCAACTTCTGTTTTAATTTTTTAACAGGAACTTTTCAAAGTAATATATATTTAATGCTTTTCAAGTGACAAGAAAATCTACCTTTTCTGAGTGTTTATTACATGTCTTACATGAATTATCTCATTTAATTTTGTAGCAACTCAATGAGATAGATATATTTTATCCTCGTTTTTGTAGATTAGAAACTGCATCACAGAGTTATGTCACTTGGCCAGATTTACGTGGTCAGTCAATTGCCAAGTCAAGATCTGTGCTCTCTTAAGAAGTAAAGGAAACTAGTATTATTAAAATTTTCCTAGAAATTTCTAGGACTCATTGGCCCACTGTAGAGAGGTGGCCTCAAGAGTAATGGTTAGTCTACAAGTGAATAATTTCATAATTTTACTTAACCCATTAGGCCCAATGAATCACTAACTATCATAGTTATGGTTACTGAAAGTATTAACTACTCAAACAAATACTAAGTTCTCTGGCAAAACCACAGTTTTCCTGCTGCTGGTAAGTCAGATGCTATAAAGAGCATTGTGCAGATTTTGATCCAGTAATTGTACAATATGAATTTCATGGCATAATCAGTTACATGTATTGCAATAGTAATTCCTACTGGTTTTATGATGTTAAGCACTATTTATTGTGTTGCAAAAGTTCCATTGTGTTCTGCAGTGTAAAAGAGTTTCTTGACTCTTGAAAATGGCAGATTTTGGTCGTAGTTTAATATTCACTTAGACAGAGTTTGCATGTGATGTCTTTCCATTTGGAACCTCCACCTTGTGGCCATTTTATGCTCCTTTGATTCAAAGCAATTTCAGGATAATCACTTATGTTTGTTTTCATCATGCCACTGATTCCCAAAGTGGCACACAGGTCTCAGTTCCCATACTTTTCAAGCACTTCTGGAAAGCTCAGATCTCCAGAAATCTGTGAATTAATGCTTTGACTATTCCTACTTTCTTTCACTTTCTCTCCTTGAGTGTGGGTATAAAAGCAGTGACTTATCTAGGGAAAACAGCTTGATACAAAGTCCAGTGTTGACCTCAATACCTTGGGGGAAGCAAAGGTAGGGGTGTAAGGCATGAGTGTGGGGAAAGGATGATGAAAGAGGAGAGCTGATGTTTTTTCTATGGTGGTTGAAGGGAACTTACCAGAAGAGAAGCCAATTGCCTCAGTGCCATAGAAAACCAACTTTCCATTATCTTCCAATACCTTAGGCAGCATTGCATGACTTAAACATGTCCTTTGAGTCTCTGGAGTGTTTTGAAATAGATATAAATTACTTCATGCCCAACATGGCCATTGCAATACATATCTTCCATGATGATTGGCCTTGGAAATCGTATGAGCCATTGTATCCTTGTCCATTCTATCAGTTGCACATACACTCAGTCTCAAAACATATATAGTCATTGCTCTAAAGCTTCTTCTTTGGAGAATAAATGATGCACACTGCATTAAGTCCTACCTTCCAAAATTACTTTACTGCGTGAAGTAGAATAAGGACAGAGGCGTAGTTTTGGTAACAAATAGAAAGGGACATCATTTGGTATTGTAATAATATCAAAAGTAAGTGGCTTATGCTAATGTCACCAGGTAGACATATTTAAGTGCTAATCTTTGCTAATGTGAAAATGATGAAATAACAAAGTCATTCAGTATTTACTGAGTAGAATAATATAATGGACTCTAAGTAGGACATTATTCTGGGTATTGTACAAGGGAAAAGAATTAGAGATCAAGATCCCAGTCATTTGGTACTGCACTATCTGGTATGGTAGATACTAAACATATTTGGCTTTTTAAATTTAAAGTTAGTTAACATCCTAATTTTAATTAGAAGTTAAATGAAAATTTAAATTAAATAAAATTAGAAATTCAGGACTTTAATTGCGCTAGCCACAGTGCAAGTACTCAATAGTCAAAAATGGATATTGGCAGGCCAGGCCCAGTGGCCTAGTGGTTGTTAGGCACACTCTGCTTTGGCAGCCTGTGTTCAGTTCCTGGGCATGGACCTACACCACCCATCTGTCAGTGGCCATGCTGTGGCAGCAGCTCACATACAAAAAGAGAAGGATTGGCAATGGATGTTAGCTCTGAGTAAATCTTCCTCAGCAAAAAAAAAAAAAAAAAAGGGATATTGGCCCTACCATATTGGAAAAGGCAGAACTTTCCATCATCGCAAAAGGTTCTGTTGGACAGGTAGTTTAATCTAGAGTTAAATGATTTCTATATACGTGAAAAAGACAGGGAACACAAAACAATAAAGCAAATGCAAACAGTTAAAAATCACAGTATAAAAATATTTAGCAAGGGCTGGCCCGGTGGCTTAGCGGTTAGGTGCATGCGCTCCGCTGCTGGCGGCCCGGGTTCGGATCCCGGGCGTGCACCGACGCGCCGCTTCTCCGGCCGTGCTGAGGCCGCGTCCCACATACAGCAGCTAGAAGGATGTGCAGCTATGACATACAACTATCTGCTGGGGCTTTGGGGGGAAAAATAAATAAATAAAATCTTTAAAAAAAAAAAATATTTAGCAAATTTTTAAACTTTGCTAAACTTAGTGTAGTTGCTCTTTGTGTGTGGAGTTTGTCGTGAAAGACTTCGTGAAAGAGGAGACGAATATTGGTATTTAAAAGAAAAGAAAGCTCTACAAATGTAAGAAAGAGGTTAGTTTTTCAAGCATTCATATGTTTAAAAGAATGTTGAAATGTTATTTTTCTCATCTCAGCATGTCAGAGGAATCCACAAAGCTGAGAAAAATGAGTCTAAATACCTCCACCAAAAACGGAGTTCCTAAAATGTACATGCAGTTTGAAGAACAGGCAGTTCTTCAAAAAGGGTGATCAAAAGATGGTTTTATGAATGTTGTCACATCAACCTCTGCTGTGGACTGAATTGTGTTCCCCTAAAATTCATATACTGAAGCCCTCACCCCCAGTGTAATAGTATTTGGAGATGGAGCCTTTGGGAGCTAATTAGTTCATGAAGGTGGAGCCCTTGTGATGGGATTAGTGCCCTTATAAAAAGAAACACAAAAGAGCTCTCTCTCTTTCTCTCTCTCTCTCTCTCTCTCCTCCATATGAGAACACAGCAAAAGGGCGGCCATCTGCAAGCCCGGAAGAGGCTCACCAAGAACCAAGTCTGCTGGTACCTTGGTCTTGGATTTCCCAGCCTTTAGAACTGTGAGAAATGAATGTCTATTGTTTAAGCCACGCTGTCTCCGGTATTCTGTTATCGTAGCCCAAGCTGATGAAGACAGCCTCCTTTTAGCTTGCAGGTTGATGAAACGTGGTAAATAGTGAGGATTTCTTCAGAGACAAGCTAGATATCATGCTGTGGCATTTCCCATCCCCAGTGCAGGGGAAAGTGTTCTTTCCTCTTCATTTCATGCCAAATGAGGGATAATTCCAAAACCTTGGGCATGCTTCACTTGAGTCTCCTGGAGATTGGGGTATGAGATCATGGATATCTGATTCATGCCTATAAAAGTATAAAGGTCAGTGGCGAGCAGCTGAGGAGGTCAGCTCAGCTTTGACAGCAGAGCCAAGAACACCGCTCTGGGAATGGCCTCTCCTTCCAGAGATTTGCAGAGCGAAGGTGCATTTTTCCCATGAGCCTGATGTGGACTCCACAGAAGGAAGCCAGGCTTAGGTCATCTTGAGGTGGACACCAGCCAAAAGTCATGGTGTGGGATCACCTTTGAAGGTGAGGGCATTGACTGAGGAAGTCATGTAGGGTAAACTACTGCAAAACATGGCTGAAGAAAGACAGAAACATTAGCCGGAAGACACCTTCCCATGTCAGAGAATTGGAGCTGGAAGACCTGCAACAACAGGAGTCTGAAAATCCCTGAAAAGCATCCCAGAATAGAAAAAGCAGCATTTGGACATCAAAATCCATAGGGCACCAATATTAGGTTGCGCCTATACCAGTCAAGTGAGAACTGTCTGCTTTTTGATTCTCCTTGGTCTCCCCACTCTAACCTAAGGGACCAAGAGGCAGCACTGTGAATGAGGAAAAAGCCTAGAAGGGCCAGGGGTGGGGAGTCAAGTAGTTGACTGCACCTCCTATCCATATGGGAGTGTTGAGTCCAGGCTTCAGACGGCAAAAGAGATAAATTTTCAATTGAATGAGTGATTACATTAAACTGGACTGATTTTTGAAATACCAGAAAGCAACTTAAAGAAGCAGAAGAAAGGATGAAAGATGTTTTAGAGATTATTTGAAAGAGACTTAGTGAGAAAGAATCTATTTGCTTTCTGCTCACACCCCAGGAGGACCAGTTTATGCAATAAACCAGATACATATACCAAAAGTATTTCTCCTCAGTACAATTAATAATTTTAAATCCTTTAGTGTAAAGAGCCTTTAAAAATGCACACGATATATTGTCAAGCACAAGCTGAGGGTTTCCATTCAAATCAACAAACTGAATATTTCTCTCAGGGTTTGTCATCATCATTCTTTGCCTCAATTAGCACCAATCCAAAGAGGGGTCGTGAGTAACCTGGGAACCAAGGGCAGGACCCAGAAGACCTGATTACTATTCATGTCCCTGCAACTGCTTACTAGGGGCCAACCTTTAATTCTTGGTGCTTCTGTTTCCACATTTGCAGATTGGCAATGATAACCTCTAGAATATAATCCCCCTTTCTTAAAACTGGAAAGTTTCGTTTATGTATCTATTTCTAGTGCCAAGAACAGTGCCTGGCACAGAGGAGATAATAAATATTGAATGAATGCCTTTCCTGCCTAGCTCACAAGAATACTGTGAAGATCAGATGAGGTAGTAGACCTGACATGTGTTAAGCGCTACACCAAAGCCAAAGGTATGCACAAAGTATCATTTTGCAGGGTGGAAATGCTTTGAAATGTCCAGATGCCATCTTTCCCAGGCATATTTGGCATCTCTAATCATTCAACTACAGTTTATTAAGTGCCTAACGTGTTAAAGTTTTTGCTTTGACGTGTCTATTTCAGTCTTTCTTGAGTACTACACATGCCATAAGTGAAAGGGTCTTTAAAGGAACCAAAGAGGAAAAGAAAAAGAAATTTTGGAACCAAAAATGTCTCCCTAAGAATAAAATATAGGGGAACTTGGGATAACTCTCATGCCACAAAGTGAGGAAAGTGCCAGAAGACCTGGTTTTTATAGGTATCTAAAAATGATGGTGACAATAACGTAATTCTAGATCAGTGGACTGGCAGACTAGCAAAATACACAAGGAAACGCAGATGCCAGAGCTTCATTGATCACTGAAATGCCACCTGCTAAAATGCCAGAAGGAAGACATAATTAAAATTATGTAATCCGAGGAAGAGCCTTTTTTTTTCCAACTTGAAACTTTCAGAAGCGCTCTCTACAGTAGTGTGTGTGTGTGTAGTGATTTCCAAAATGATGAAGCAAAAATAGTTTGCAAGCCATAGTTAGACTGAGGCAAGTCTGTAAGTCCTAGGGTTCTCTCATCCCCTGCTTGTTTTTCTATAGCTGACAATGAGAATATACACTTTTGTAACAGCCATTCCTTTTATAGCCAAGGGGGTTGTTATGAAGGATTGTGGACTTATAGCAATAATAGAAGACTTACATATACTACATCTGATTTCCCGCAGCAGACAATGAAATTTGAAAGTATCCTGTTTAGATTCTATGCCTTGGGGTGAGCATAGGCGAAGGAAGAGAATGCTTTTCCTGTCGTTTTGAAGTCAACATTGCATTTTAACCAAATGCACACACATATGCCTGCACTTCTCTCCCCAGCTGCTCCTTCTGCTTAATTTCTTTACTTCTACAAGCTACATCTTGCCAGTGGTTTTATCAGCCTCTCCTGCTACTATACATCTACGCTATTACTTAATATGCTGCAGTAAATAATTTGTATTTGTGACTGTAAACAGTGCAGCCAACCTCTCTGGATGATAGGCGCTTGACAAAGCCTGCAGAGTCTTTGTTTGTCCATGGCAGACAGAACCCTGCTGGTTATGTCCTGAATTGAGTGCAAATCCAAAAACCTGAGGTTTACACAGTCCGTTGGCAGTTGCCATTTACTGCTTTAAACTAGTTTTGAAGGCTACAACTGCTTTGGTTGTTATTTTGTAAGGAACTTGTACTTTTTTCATATTTTTTGTAGCAATGCAGTGACAAGTTGCCTAGAATAATGAAGAGATTCTGCACAGGTTTAAATGTTCATCAGGGATATTAAAGAACAAATCTCACCAAAGGGAAAAAACCCCACCTATTTAAAAGAATCATTTATCTCAAATAATATGTTTTAAAGTATTAAGAACAGTATGGTAATATAGTTAAGAAAAATCACTTTTTCGTACATCTCCAGTTGACATATAATTCTCCAATTGCATGCTGTGCGGACCACTGCCAGACATGGGTTATCGGAATTAACTCCTCTGGCAAATTAGTATGGGAATAAGAGAATTGCTATGCTGCACAGTCTTTTACTTGATATTCAGTGCCAGATTTTCTCAAGTTCTTTTTTTTCTTTTCATTCTGCATTTATGCACACAAATGTGTATTTGTATCTGAGTACCAAAGCTATAATGATTCCGCGCCTTTGTACTTGATTTATATGCACTAATTTTGCAATTATAAGCATAGTCGATACATGTGAAAAAACACAGGCACTCAGAAAAGTGTGTCCATTGAATTTAAATGAAATCAGAATTCCTGTTTAAAAGCTGAACTGGTTAAATATTATTCTGACATGAAGCATAATATACCATTCATTGCTGCTTTAAGGCACCTTTTCTTCATTCCATCAGTAATTTGTCAAGCTAAGACATGGAACTTATAACCTCGAAAGCAACAATCCAGGAATTGTTTCCTGTGACATGAAAGAAAAATATTCCCCATATTGGATGCACATCTCAAACGAATGGGAGTGAAGCAACTTGAACTGCTGTTGAATATGATCTTTAATCATTACTGGGATGATGCATTAGATTCCTTACCTCTGCAGTAGGACTCTTTCCTGAAAAATCATGTTCATAGTTTACTAGCCCACTGGAGTGCTGATAGAAATTTGAATCCTAAGGGGCATTCAGGATTTATCATTATTTCAGTTTATAATGGACACAGTGAAACAGTGTCGTACTTACCTTTGTGTTCCCAGTGCCTACCACACTGACTGGGACGTAGAAAACCTTAAAAATTATTGAGTGAATGGACGGATGGATGTGTGAATGAGTATAATAGCCTAAGTAATCTGACAAATTTACACATCTTGGTAGTGGCAAATTTTCAGGGATGATCATGCACTGTTGATAAGTTAAATTGGCAAAACCACTTTGCAAAATGGTGTAGCATTACCTAGTTAAGTTGACGATATACACACCCTATGATCCTGCATTCCACTCCAAGATATATTCTGAGAGCAATACGTGGTTATGTGCTGCAGAATACAAGGAAAAATATGTTCATAGCAACATTGTTTAATATATCCCTAAACTAGTTTCAACCTAAATGTTCCCCCATAGTGGAAGGGATAAATAAGTGTAGTGTAGCCATATAGTAGAATATTATACAGCAATTAAAATGAAAGATCTGCTATGGCTCAATTTACCAAACATTATATTGAACAAAACTGAAAAACACAAAGGAATACGAAATATAATTACATTTATACAAAGCTCAAACATAGGCAAAACTAAACTGGATTGTTTAGATAAAGTATACAGGAGCAACATGATTAAAATAACATGGATATTGAGCATCTTTTCATGTACCTATTGGCCATCTGAATGTCTTCTTTGGAAAAATGTCTATTCAGATCTTCTGCTCATTTTTTAATTGGATTGTTTGTTTTCTTGCTATTGAGTTTCATGCGTGTGTAGAGCCTCCCGAGGAGGGTAAAAGAACCAACAGTTCAGTAAAACTTTCTTCATCTGTAAAGGGGATAAATTAAAAAAAAAAAGTACTGTAAAGTCATGATAGTGGTTATCTCTATGGGAAAGAAAGAATTGCGATTGGAAAAGGATGCATGGGTTGGGATGGAGATCTGAGTGTCAATGATGTTCTAATTCTTGACCTGATTGATCATTACACTAGTGATCACTTTATAATTATTGACTAAACTCTCTATGAAGGTTTTATGTACTCTGCTATAAAATAACATATTTCACAATAAAAAGTTCAATCTAACTTATATTTACCAGAATCTATTTAAAGCAGTTGGAAAGTATATTGGTCACAAACTCCCCTGTAAGGAGATTTTGGCAAAAAATAGCATTTTTTCCTAGCTTTATTGAGTTATGGTTGACGTATTATAACATTGTATAAGTTTAAGATATACAACAAAAAGATTTGATATATGTGTATATTGCAAAATGATTACCACAATAGTTAACATATCCATCACCTCACATAGTTACACCTCACATAGTTACAATTTGTGTGTGTGTGATGAGAACTTTTAAAATCTTATCTTGGCAACTTTCAAATATACAATACAGTATTAACTATGGTAGATAACAAAAACAGATCACTAATAACTTTCTCTTGATTACTAGTACTATACTCGTCAAGTCATCATGACCAACTTTAATGTTGGAATCATAAAATATTAATGTCGACAGTCAAGTAGTCCAACCCCTTATGTCACCATTCAGATGAAGCCATTGAGATCAAAAGAAATTAGGTAAATTTAGAAAAACCTGAGTGTTAAAGGCCAAAAGTACCAGTCTTGTTTCTCTCTAATACTGTGGCATGTTAGTCCTAAATTTCTCTCCTGTCAATAAAGTTAAGAGAAAAATGCTCATCCTTCCTTCCCAGTCTGACTCCAGGTTGCTTCTCTTTGAGGCCATGTGGCTATTCATCTCATAATCCTTCTTATTTTTCTAACTTTCTTCCCTCTGTAGTATAGCTGCAGTAGGGTGAATAGGATGAGGGCATGGCTTCATACCATTTACTGCTTCTACTATGAGCTAAATTGTGTGCAAAATAAATCATTAGTGTTTTTGCGTAGAGAGGGGTTCAGGTGGAGATTTTGATGAAAGATTGAGATTGGTGCAGAAGTTCTTGAACATAAAGAAGACTGTTAGACTAGAACCTAAGGTTGGAATTAATAGATTGAGAATAGAACTTACAACCTTCCTTCTTAACAAATATCCGTAAGATTCTGATTCTGTGGTCCAAGGGAAACACAGATTGAGTTTAGTTGGCATGAAACACAATGGGTTGAAGAACCCACCAAGAACAAAAAGTTGTTTAGTCTCTGAGTTATTGAAAATTTCACCAGAAACTTTTATGAGGTACAGATTGACCTGAACCTAAAGAATTTAGCTTTTTCTTTTTTAGTGTGAATTGTGACTTATTTTTGAATCTCAAAAAATATATAATATGACATTATAAATTTCAACGTTTATAAAAGGCACACACCATGGAAAAGACAAACAAAAATGCCATTTTCTACTGCAATAGTTCCTCTAGAGTTTCTATAAATAAATGAGAGTGTTTAGACCTAAAACTTTAACCACTTTGAATGTTTTTAGAAAGCCTTTATGTAACATTAATTAATTTTTTAGCTCCTCTGTTTAATGAAAGAAAGCTAAATTTTAAGATGAATCAATAAACTCTGCCTGAAAGCCTGTTTATTCTACTACTTTTTGTAAACTGGAAATCAATATAGATAAAAAATATTTGGAAGTACTGTACAAGACAATGGATCTCAATTTTCTTTAAAAAGAATTGTGGGCACCGGTAAGAGAACAGTAATGTGGTAACTACATTTTCTAATCCCACATCTCTAAGAGAGCTCAAGGAGCAAAGGCAGATTGTCCTAACAGAACCAGTGAGAAAAACAAGTTTTATCTGTGACCCTCCGTTCCGGGAATGTGCTCTTCCTTAATGGAAGTGGCCCAGCTTTCAAACATAACATTCCAGGATGATACTGGAAGTGGAGTTGGAAAGGTACTAGAAAGGGCTATAATGAGTTTGCAAAAGTGTTTGCTCTACACATAGAGGAGACCAATGTTTACGTGACTACTTTAGTAGTAAAATGCACATTAACATAGGACGCGATGTGATCAGTTAACCTAGGGCATGATGTGACTATTGTTCTTCAGTTCCCCATGTGCTGTAACCAGTCTTTAAACTAAAAAAAAGAAAAGAAAATAACAAATGAAAAGAAATAATGCCTGAATATTATGTTTCAAAATTCAGAGTATAGAACTGAAAATACATAATTAATAATAGTAACAACTACTTACCAAGGATTTAGACTAATAAAGTATTTCACATTAAATTATGGGTTGTTCCTCACAACTGCATTAAGATGTATAATATATCTTGCAAGAAAGAGAAATTTGATAGAAAGGAGTTTAATTCAGCCTTCAGGGTACTCAATAGCAAGATAATTTGAATATCATTTAGAGATTATACTTCAAACCTTCAACATAAAATCATTATAACTCCAAATTTTTTATCTTCCATTCACATCGCTTTATTTTTATGTTTTCTTCTTGGTTTATGTGTTTATTTGTTGTTGGGTTGATTGGTTAGTTTGGACTGTGCCTGGTTTCAAAAGGAACTTGTAGCAGCTTACATACATATAGGTCCACAGGTGTGCAAAAGTGTCACTTTTTAAAAAATTATTTTCTCTGACTCAACTCAGTTTCTGATCCTGAACCCCCTGGAGCTGGTAGAAAAATTAACCTCAGTGTTTCCTGCATTCTTACTCATCCCTGGGATGATTCCACAGCTCTGGCGTCTTTCAGAGTGCCATGGCCGTTCTTTATCAGGTCATCTAAACAGGTGGCTGCAGGGAAGCTCCACTGCCCCTGGCTGCATAATCCTTCAGGTCTCCACTGTTCTAGGTTTACCTAGGGACCCTGGGGTTTTCTGCGAGGCTGCCTATGGTCTAGCCTGCCTACACCTCTCCAGGGTCTGGCTACCTTCCAGTGGGGCCACCAGAGACAGGGCCCATTTCTGCTGTTCTGGGGCTCATTGGCCATTGTCTAGTTTCCCTGATTCCCCTCTTTTCATTCACAAAAGCCTTTTCCCTTCCTTTTCCCTCTTTCACAAACCGCTCTATGTTCTTTTAAGGATATAGACATCTGGAAGGGAAAAACAAGAAACACTTGCACGCTATTTCTCTTCTCTATTCTGCATGAAGTACAGAGTCTGCTACTTACTAGAATGGTGAAACAGACACGAGAAAACGTTGGGAGAAAAAAGTAAGGTTTTGACACTAACCTGGTTTACCCAGCCATGGCTAAATACATACAATACTGTGGCATAAGAGAAGAAAAATGAATAAATGATCAAAGTTATGGGAAAATAAGGATAGGCAAGCAATATGGAATTAGAAGTAAAGTTAACACTTTTAACAAGATCTTACGTAACTGTTAGAGGTAGACAGAAAATTTAGCTTTGAATAAAGAGCAAAGCATACAGCTGTGACAGCCTATGAGAGAAAAGTGTACTGCTTACTTGGGAGGCCTTGCAACATGTAAGAAATTTATCCTGGCATTCTTCATTCAGCAGAATACTGGTATTAAGCAGACAAGATGCTATACAACATTTCTTGCATACATTGAATATACACAAAGGTGCAGTTTACTATTTTTGTTGTTGTTGTTTGTTTATTTTTGTTTCATGGCTGCTCCTTATACTATCTCACCCACGATAAAGCCGAGAAATAAGATTACAGGACAATCGAGGAATAGGCAATTTTATGAGAGGTCAAAGCAATTTGGTGCAAGAATGGAACTCTGATTTCATTTATAAATAAATGTATTTCTCTCCATATCATCTCATCCCAAAGGGGATTCGAGGAGTTTACACAAATACCATTCACTACAAAAGATAAAATACATGATAAAGGAAATTGGAGTGTTTATGGAAATGGGGGCTTTTAGAAGGTAGTATAAAGCCAAGGTTAAGATTACCAGCCTACATTACATGCTAAAACTTAGCTCAAAATTTCTCCCTGAGTTTCTTTGTGAAGAACTCAGATGGAACTACAAACATTTAGACACTTCACAGTGTCCAAAAGATAAAAACGAGCCAGGTATCCAGAGAAACGTAGCTTGTCTGTTCTTGAGACCTGAGAGAAATCTCTTCCATGGATCTACATGAAGGAGAAACTCTTTCAAATAGTGAACAATGTCCTCTACTTAAACACACACACACACACACACACACACACACATCAAGTGTCATATGAGGTTCTGATGAAAGCAAGTACAATGTTGTGATTAAGAAAGTGGAGACTTGGGAGACAAAGGGACTAGATATGGATTTCAGCTGTGCCACTGCCACCTGTGTGACCTCAGCTAAGTTTGCCCTATGGAGAGCCTCAGTTTCCTCCCAAGGAGAGTAAAAGCAGCACCTTCAGAGGTTTGTGAGCATAAATAATTCTAGCAAGAAATGATGCCTGGCCAATACAAAAAGGCAATTTATGTTAGCCTCTAATATTGTGATTATTCTTCATAATCACTTATTCAACATATATTTATTGAATGCTTACTATCTGCAAGGCACCATTAAGACTGGGAATGCAACAGTGAATAAAACTGATCAAAATCCCTGCTTGCAGAAAACTGGAATTAAACTAGGAGGAGGTAGACAACATTCAAAATATATGGTAAAATGCATAGTATGGTAGGAGATCATAAATGCTGTGGGGAAAGAAAAAAGTAGGAATGAGGATAAACAGTGCCAAGGGTGAGTGTGAGTGGCCTCAGTTTTAAACATGGTAGCTGGGGAGGTCTCTCCTGAAGGGTTAGAGAGAAGGCATGAATATAGCTGGAGGAAGGCATGCCAGATGGAGGGAGCAGGATGGCTGTCCATGAGTGCTTGAGGAATGACCAAGGGACCAGTTTGGCTGAAGCAAGTGGATGAGAAGGAGAGTGACAGGGGATGATGTCAGGGAGCTAACAAGGGGCCAGACTCAGTAGGACCTTATGACCCCCTGTTGCCTTCTGAATGCAATGGGGGCTACTGGAGCATTTGAGCAGAGAAGTGACATGATCTGATTTTAATGAGGTCATCTGATTCTTCTGTCAGGAGGCTCTTGGATTTATGCAGGTGAGTAGCAATAGAAGCTTACTTCATGATGGTAGCAGTGGAGGTGGTGAAAATTAATCAGCATCTGTATTTTTTCTTGAGGTTAGAGGCAACAAAATGTGATGAAAGATTACATGTGGGATATCAGAGGAAAAGAGGAGGCAGTGATGGCCCCAAAGTTTTTGGTCTGAGCAAATGGAAGGATGGAGTTGATACCAACTGGGTAAAATCAGAGAGCTACTAGGGGAAGATTGTAGGAGTAGCCTGTTTCAGGGAGAATAATATCAGCATCAACATTGTCTTTGTTATTGTTAATACTATTACTATTTTCCTTGGAGCAAAGTGATGGCATATTTCCAAAATGTAATTCAGAGACAGCACTTCAGTGAGGATCTGAGAGAATGCAGTATAAGTGTGCAGCTTTTTGATGGTCTAACTAAAGCGAGGATAAAATTTAGGATATTAGTTGGAATTAATGAACTGCTTATCCTTCAGGCAGCCTTCCATGTTATTTCTTACAACTACAATGTTGATAATATTTGGACAGCAGAGAATTCTTTGGCATGAAAACTGTCGTGTTCTTTATGCTACTGCTAGGGAAAATCCATGTGCTTTGATAGTCAATTGAGTGGATTGTATAATTAGTTATCTACAATGAAAATTTAAAAGAATTGTGGTTGAAGAGATAGTCATTCCACCTTCACATAGAGGAAAGTGAGGGAGTGTGTAGTCAGGGTAAATATCTTCCTCAGAGAACAACACTTAGACAAACGGAAAAATAAAGGCCCTCGAGTTCTTTTCCATGGCATTGCTCTACTAACTTTTGTTTGGCAAAATTTCAAATCAGTATTACCAACCTACCATAGAAAAATATCACTAATGGACTCACGAGAGTTTTAATTTTAAAGTAATGTAACTTCATGATGAATTCTGCAGAACTAATTAAGTTGCAAAAATGCATCTCCAAGCAGCTGAGTTAACCTTCTATAAGATATTATGTTTACAAGAAAATTTAATTTTGAAGGACATCTCCTTCAAATAGAGATATTATGCTTTTAGAATATCAGTCCTTAGGTCATTTTTCTTGACAATAATTGGACATCATGTTCAGTTGTCTATTGAGATATCTTTTACTTTTCGATAATAAAAACACATCATTAGCAACTTTCTATTGACTGTGGTAGAGGTGCTTGCATCCAAATCAGCCGAAAGTAGTTTCACGTCATTAGGATACCTGTTAAGAAAAGATGGGCAAAGCACTTTGCTCTTTTCGATCACTTAAAATTATCTGAAATTTGGTCAGTCTTTCTGGAAATGATGATTGCTTGAGAAATTTTTGGGAGGAATATCCCCTTCCATTCTAAGAAACATATGTAGAAAATTTAAAAATAGGGGGAAATCTGCAACAACACTAAAAACTAGGAAATAAAACTATAAAACTGCCACTAACTTAAAATGATTTCTGCTAGAATCAGTGTAGATGGGGCATGAATAAAAAGAATCTACTTATAAATTGCTGGCCTGGAAAAGAAGGATCGTCTCATAGCAAATATACAATCCTTATCCTGGAGGACATAAGCCTTCCTGGGCTTGGAGGAGTGAACTGAGAGGCTGACTGGACAAACCCTATGTAGGGCCATGTTGAGTCACGTGGATCAGCAGAAATCGCATACTTTGTAGTAGCACTAGAGCTGGGAACTCAGAAAGGTAAAAGGAACAGAAAACCTGCAGTAACGATGACTGCAGTGAGTTGGATCAACATTCTAGTGACTTCCAAGATAAAATTGAATTGGGTCTCCAAAAGCTGTTGATCTGCAATAGTGGTTTCCTGATACTGAGGGGGGGATTTTGTTGACTGGAAAGTTAGTAAGATTGGTCTAAAGAAGTAAGACTATTCGTGCACCTGGAAAAAAGTTGGGTCTCACCAAATCTAGCTAGTGACCCAGAGGCTTCTACAAAGACAGGGGAGAAAGCATGCAGAGATGAAGTTGGCCCCCTGTGGCCATTCATAGCCTTAGTGGCCCCACTCCTCTTACGTACTATGTCAACACATTAGCAGCAAGCTCTCCAGCTTCAGCTTTAAAAGAATTTCTCTAACAGCCTTTAAGTGGAAAATAAGGAAGCCTAAGAAGAATCCCCTTGGCCTATTTTTGTGGGGAAATATCAGGCATAGATAGCCTTTCCATCTTGGAAAAGTAAAAAAAGAAATTCGAAGAGGGGCCTATGAAAAGATTTTATAATAAAATGGAGCATCAAACATTCAGGAGGCAAAGCAAAAACATTTTTTAAGAAATAGACTTTATTTTTTAGAGCAGCAAAATTGAGCAGAAGGTACGGAGATTTCCCATATACCCCCGCCCCTACACATGCACAGCATCCCCCATTAACAACACCCCCCACCAGAGTGATACATTTGTCACACTCGATGAACCTACACTGACACATCGTAATCACTCAAAATCCATAGTTTATATTATGATTCACTCTTGGTTTCATACATTCTATGGGTTTGGAGAAATGTATAGTGACGTGTATCCATCATTATGGTATCATACAGAGTATTTCCACTACCCTAAAAAACCTCTGTGCTCTGCCTACTCATCCCTCCCCATGCCTCCCACATCCCCTGGCAACCACTGATGTTTTTACTGTCTCCATAGTTTTGCCTTTTCCAGAATGTCATAAAGTTGGAATCAAATAGTATATAGCCTTTTCAGATTGATTTCTTTCACTTAGTAATATGCATTTAAATTTTCTCCATGTGTTGTCGTGGCTTGATAGCTCACTTATTTTTAGTGCTGAATAATATTCCATTATCTGGATGTACCACAGTTTATTTACCATTCACCTACTGAAGGCCATTCTTGGTTGCTTCCAAGTTTGGGAATTATGAATAAAGCTGTTATAAGCATCCAAAAACATATCCTTGGAAAAGATTTTATACATGCAGCAAAAAATTTCAGATTCTATTTGATTTGTCATTTGACAAAGGAGGAAAACATAGACTGTAAGCCAAGAGATAAAAGCTAAAAGAAGAGAGATTATTAAAATGGAGCTGTCTGAGAGGCAAACAGAAGTTTGAAGAGAGATCAGTAATATAAGGGAGTAAGGCCATGAAGTTATGAAGAATTTTACAACATTTTAAAACCAATTAAGAGCAGAAACTATGCAACAGAAAATTGAATGAATGTTATAGATCTTAGAATGCAGATAATAACAGTAAACATTTAACTGAGCAGAAATAAGTGATGTGGAAAACAACATAGAATTGCTGAAGAAATCAGAACATATTAAAAATAATATTAAAACATAATAGAAGAAAATATTGCATAGCTAAAGATGTAACTTGATAATTAACAAAACTTATAGAATTAATTTTAAAAGACTAAAACATGGATATAGTAAAGATATTGAAATTTAAGCAAAAGAAATCCAACAAGAATTATGGCATGAAACAGTGAATAATTGACTCTTTTCTTGCCAAGGCAACTGTATTCTTAGATCTCTCTTCCACAATTATAGAAAAGAATAAACAATAGCTAGCCTTTTTTTTCCCTCTTGTTCTGTTATGGAAATTTTAAAATATATACAAAAGTAGGGGAACTTATATAATAAACCCGTATGAACTCATTCCTCAGCTCAAAATTTATCAACTCATGCCAACCTATTTTCATCTATATCTCATTCACTTTCCCCTCAACCCCTAGTCCTGAAAGCAATTCCAAGACATTGTATTACTTCTTTCATAAATATGTCAATACATATCTCTAAAATATAAGGACTCTTTTTAAAAACATAACTACAAACCATTACCATACCTAAAAAAAACCCTCTGTAATATCATTCAATGTATAAATCTTCCCCAATTTTATATATTTACTTGTGGCTTGTTTAAATCAGGATCCCAAATTTATTCACAAATTATTTAGTTGATTAAGTCTCTAAAGTGTAATTAAATCCATAAATGTCTCCTCTCATTCTTTTTTCCTTATAATTTATTTGTTGAGGAAATAGTTATTTCTTCATTCTACAGAGTTTGAGGGAAAACACTGTGATTTAAAAATTCTAAATTTAGTCAACTAGTCACTTATTTGTCCATGAGATTAGAAAATGTATCACCCATGTACCTTTCCTGAAATGCAAGCAAACAAAAAAATCTATGAAAATAAAGAATCTCAAACTGGAAACATTGTGATATAGAACTGGCAATGAAAATAAGATTAAGTCTTAAAATTACAAGTCTACCTTACAAAGTAGAATGAAAATATCATGACTGGTTCTTAAAAGCAAAGATACGTAATATATGAGTCTGTAATCCTAGATGATTTCGATAAAACCACATTAAACTGATTTTTTTATTTCATAGTAGATAGTCAACACACTTCTCCTTCATGCTTGAAGTGGATAATTAGAAAAGCAAAGTTTGAGAAACTGAAAGCAGATTTTAGGAAATATATTCTTTTTTTTTTAGTTTTTTCAACGACTTTTGCTTAATATTAATCACAGGTACAAATATATTGAAAAGGATTTATCTAGTTGTTTATTACTAGTTACCAAATTCTGGACTCAACATGTCTAAGAATATCACATTTTTATCCTACATTTTTTTCAATATCAGGCCATACAGCAAAAGTCAGAGTTTTTTGTACCACTTGGGTGCTAGAGGGTTTTTTTACAGAGTGGGTTCCCGGTATGAATATTCTGATCTGAACTCCAACTGCACTTTTTCCCCTTTTACTTTAGGCTTGATATATCCTCAGTGTGAGATCTTTAGTGTTGACTAAGGAATGAGTGATCGTTAAAGCCATCCCTTCATTTATGACACTGAGAGTGTTTTATAATGTGTGAATCCTCATGTGTTCTACAAGTGTTGCTCTGTGAGTAATGAATTTCCAACGTTTACTTCACTGAATTGCTCCTCCAGCATGAATTATATGGTGTTCCCCAAAACAATTCCCTCTCCTGGTAAGGAGAACCCACATAGGAGAGAGAACCTATGTCTATAATCAATCCAGTAGAGCCTTCAGTAATCATTCACCCTTCAAGTGACATAAGTGAACTCGTACTGGAGAGAAACCACACAAGTCTCTTTGTGGAAAGCTTTTAATGCATACTCTGTCCTTAGACAGCATTAAAAATTTCACACTGGATAAAAACCTTATAAATGAATGTGGAAGAGCCTTCTTCAGAGTGTGCACCTTCACAGACACCAGAGATTTCACATGGGGACAAACTAATAAACATACTGAATGTGGGGCAGACGTCAGCCAGACAGCTAGCCTTTATTCACACCAAAGAACACATGGTAGAAAAACTCTATATCTGTAATCATTGTGGGAAGGCCTTCATTGATAATTCGCCTTGTAAGAAACATGAGCAAGGGCTGGCATGGTGGCATAGCGGTTAAGTGCGCGCGCTCCGCTGCAGCGGCCCAGGGTTCGGATCCCAGGCGCACAGGGGCGCACCACTTGTCAAACCATGCTGTGGCGGCGTCCCATATAAAGTGGAGGAAGATGGGCAGGATGTTAGCCCAGGGCCAGTCTTCCTCAGCAAAGAGAGGAGGATTGCTATGGATGTTAGCTCTGGGCTGATCTTCCTTACAAAAAAACAAAAAAAAAAACATGAGCAGATTCGCATTGGAGAGCAGCCCCAGTTCTGTAATCACTGTGGAGGGGCCTTCAGCTGAGCTCAGACTTGGTGTGCACGAGAAAACTCTGAACCGGAATAGCACGTAAAATAGGAAAGAAGGCAGGGAAGCCTTTACCAAGAGATAGGTAGGCTTTACCACTTTAAAAACATGTACTTACCAAAAAAAAGAGATGTATACTTTTGAAAACACTGGAAGATAGAGTGTGAGGAGAAATCACAAGAAATCCTGGACTCGGGGGGAAAATAAAATTGTTCTGAGACATACATCTGAGAAATGTAAGCCTCGCAGTTGTGATCTCTTACTCTAATGCCCCACAAATAAAAGGACTGGCCACATGGATCCTAGTTTAATAAAGACTGTCAGGTAATAAGCTAAAAGTTATACAGACGACTTATAAAATTTTCCAGGGGTTAGATTTGTTGTCTAGTCTATCACTGTCAGTATTGAGTTTAGTTTCATTGCGATTGAAGAAGTTGCCTAGTTTTGTTCTACTTTTTAGAATTGATTTTTAATTGATATCCTAGTACATGATTCATTTTTATAAATGCCTCATAATTGCTTGAAAAAGAATATGTAGTCTCTGTTTGAGGAATATGGATTGCTGTGCCTTGGTTTCTGTCTTTCTCCATCTCTACCCTACACACACACACACACATACACACACACACACACATGCGTGCACCCTTTAGTCCAAGCTGCCATTGTGTCCCATCTTAACTACTGCGATAGCACTTAACTAATCTCCCTGCCTAATACTTGACCCCTGTACTATACAAGGTTAGAATAATCCTTTTGAAAATGACTCAGGTCATTCCTCTGCTAAAAACCTTCATCTCACTCAAAATAAAATTCCAAGTGCTTACCAAGACCTAGAACGACTTACACCATCCGACCCCTGATGACTCCTCTGACCTCTCCTACTACTTTTCTTCTTTTGCTAACTGCTCCACTCACACTGGCCTCCTTGCCCTTCCTTCAACCTGCCAAGAATAGTCTCACCTCACATATTTTGAATGTACCACTCCCTCTCTGCTACACTCTTCCCTAGACGTGTGTATGACTTGCTCTCTCGTTACTTTCAGGTCTCTACTAATGTGTGTCCTTATTCAGGGGTCCTTCTTTGGCCAACCAAATAAAAATAACACCTGTCCATTTCCTTACCCTGATTTAATTTTCTTCATTGCTCTTAATCACCACTCAGAACACTGCATATTTATTTATTAGCTACATATTTATTATTTAATATATTTGCTTATTTTCTGTCTCCCTCCACTGGAATATAAACTACATTGCTATATCCCCAGGTCCTAGAACAATCATTTACTCAATAAATATTTGGCTAATGAATGAGACCCACTTTCATCATGACTAGTAAAATCTGCACCACCCTAATATGAGGTATGCTGTGGGCTTCTAGTAATGATTCATTTTGCTTTTACCATGTAATCCCCAATTCAGGAGCATTTATTCTAGTTTGGTACCCTTGATTAAGTAGCCTAACTTCTACATTGATACTTAGAGGTATTATTTCTTAAATTTGTCCCTAAAGTTAGCTGCATACTGGTTTCTGGTATATAATTTCCATCATTCATGCTATACAGAGATAAATGGCAGCTGAGGTATGTTCTCTAGAATGAAAAACAGAGGTAAAAATAATGACATATGGGGCCGGCCCCATGGTTTAGCGGTTAAGTGCACGTGCTCCGCTACTGGCAGCCTGGGTTCAGATCCTGGGCACGCACCAACACACCCCTTGTCAGGCCATGCTGAGGCGGCATCCCACATACAGCAACTAGAAGGATGTGCAACTATAACATGCAACTATCTACTGGGGCTTTGGGGAGAAAAAAGGAGGAGGATTGGCAATAGATGTTAGCTCAGGGCCGGTCTTCCTCAGCAAAAAGAGGAGGATTGGCATGGATGTTAGCTCAGGGCTGATCTTCCTCACAAAAAAAAAAGAAAAAATAAATGGCATAGTTCTGGTAGCATTATAAAGGAACACTCTATATTGCATCCCCAAAGTATTCAGTAGGTTTTTCATTAAATCTCTTGTTGTGGGATGGAAGGTTCTGGATTTCTGAACTCCCACTCGGTGGAGCACTTCTCACAGCCAGGGGTTCTGGAACTCCTCCCCTAATTGAGTCAGAAGCTCACAGAGTCTCCTAGGATAAGTGAGCATCTGTTTGTGCCTTCTGATCTTGGGCGGTGTAAGTTGGGCCTAAAAGGTGAAGTGTTCAGCCACTGTAAATGTATTCCCTGGTTAAGCACAAAGGTCTACACACACTAATTCCAATGCTTCCTATTTGAATTGTCTTCAAGTTAAACTGGCTGTGTGGGCAGAGCATTCTGCTAGAAGCAGCAGGCACAAGTTTTCCATTTTGATCTGATAACTTCTACACTTTGGGGGGAAAAACATCACTGTCTAGATTAGTTTTAAAATTTGTATCCCCATTCACGTATCCAAAATCATCAAGTAGTGTTCTCAAAATCAGAGAAATACACATGGAGTAAGGCCAATTGTATCCTCTGACCCTGAAGTGAGAAAACCACACCTTATTTATGAATTCACTACCCAAGTAGCGTTTCAAGTTGGCCTGATCCATTTGTTCAAATAGTTTTTGCTCTTCTCTTTATCATCTGAAGTGATGGAGGCAATGGAGATTTTCCCAGTGTCGCATATTTCTCAGTCACAGTTAAATCCCCAAATGCTCAGCCATTCCTTCAAGTTTCTCATATGCCACCATTGAGTCTTATATTGCCTTGACTCTCATGGGAAACAATTTCCATGACCTGAGCTGGAGAAATTCGCATCTTCATTGCTGCTGTCTGATCTGTAGTAGACACTGGAAAATTATAGTCTGCAGGCGTAGACCTGTTGCCCCCAGTGCCAACTCATTGTGTTACAGGATGTTAAATGGAATGTTAGTTTTAGTTTCTAGTGAGGCCAGAATAACAGAGTAGAAAACAATAGGTGACAACATCTCCCATGTTGTAAAGTAAGGTGTTGGACCACTTAACCTTGCACTTGTCGTGCAAAGGAGATTTTCAACTTCTGTCTGACTGACCACCTATAAAAGAGGATAGAAAGGATGAAAGGGAATTGGAGATTGGAGAGAGAATTTCCTTGTAAAAAGTTGTTGGATTGCTGTGGCATATCCCCACATACAACGCGATGGAGGAAGGGAGGCGCTCCTCCTCTAACTTCAAGTAGATTGAGGGAGATTTCAAAGAGACTATTCAGAAAGTGTGATTTTGTTTTTCTCTGGAAGTTTGAGCAACACTCTGTCGAATTGTGCCTGACATGCCTGAGAGAACCAAAGAGCAAGAAATGGAAGTCCCTTGATTTCCTGTAGAAGGTTATGATTTGGAAAATAATTGCTTTCTCAAAGATTGATCAGAAAGGTGCAGAGAGAGAGTTACCATATCTTATGAATATGCGCACAGAAAGAGTTGCCTGGGGTTGTCTTATTGGGATTATTCCCAAGAGTGCAACCTGGAGATTTGGTGGAATTCTGAAAGAGAGCTTTTTGGATGAGCTTAGAGTGTTGAGAACCAAAAAATCTGAAGCTGGGGCAGTGGGTTGAGTGGAGGATGGAGGTCATCATAAGGAGCCAGCTGGAAAGTGCATCAAAGAATTTCAGTGAGAGATTCCAAGCAATGAATATTCTGCATGGAATCCACAAATCACACTGAGGAGTGAAATTCAGCATTTAATGTATACCCAGATAAGAGAGTACTGACTCTAGCTTACAATTCTGTAACTTTAGGGAGCTATTCTCTGCACTTCATTTCTCCCCACCACCTTTCAAACTTCAAAGAGCATTGGCAATCTAGTGGATTGGTACAGGGGAGAGAGACAGTAGCTTCAGGTGGAGTCAATAGAGAAGAAGTAACTATGTCCCCCTTTCCCTTGAAGTGTTTCCATCTATAGCACACAGAAGGACTTTGTATTATCAAAAAGGGAGCAAATGAGAGATGAGACCTGCCTGAGATTTTATCCCAGGACAAGAAAAGACCTAGCCCCCATAGAGTGAATTTTCAGAGGTAGTCATGAAAAAAAAATTAAATTGCTTTATGTTGCCCCTTTTTTCTGCCCTTTGATTATACCACATACATTATGTATAATATATACACTATGCAATACACATATACATGTATACAATATTTACTATATATTGTATATTAAACATTATATACATTATACATTATATATACATTATACATATAGTATATATACACTATATATATCTCTCAACATTGTTCATTTTGTTATTTAAATCCTTAAATCCTAAATAGGTTTTTGCTTTCATATTCTGATACCTGAGATAGTAGTGTTAGATTCAATATACTTGTTGCTTTTTCAACTTTCTTCTACACTATACCTTAAAGGTTTTGCTTTCTATACCTTAAAGCTGTATTGTTTGATGCCTAAAGGCTTGTAGTTATTATATCTTCTTAAACCACTTTAATTCCTTTGAATCCTACTTTTCTTTTTCCTGAGGAAGATTGGTCCTGAGCTAACAGCCGTGCCCATCTTCTTCTATTTTGTATGTGGGACGCTGCCACAGCATGGCTTGATAAGCGGTGCATAGGTCTGTGCCCGGGGTTCCGAACCTGTGAACCCCGGGCTGCCAAAGCAGAGCATGCTAACTTAACCACTACGCCACCAGGCCGGCCCCAGAATCCTAATTTTTATATCAACATTATCAACTCTGCTTTCCTTCTATTAGTATTTCCCTAATATATTATTTTACATTTCCTCATTTTCAAATTTATATGTTATTTTGTTTTACGTTGCTGGTTTTGGATGTATATGTATATACTTTCTGCAACCTGAGAATGAATATTTAAAATTGCAGATGTGTTTTGGTCTTATTTCTACCATCTTGTACTAGCTTATTTCTCTACTAGTAAAAATTACCCTTAAGTTTTTTTTTTTTTTTTTTTTTGTCTTTTGTTGGCAGAGGAAGCTTCTTTCTTTTTTTTTGTTTTTTTGTAAGGAAGATCAGCCCTGAGCTAACATCCATGCCAATCCTCCTCTTTTTGCTGAGGAGGACTGGCCCTGAGCTAACATGTATGGCCAATCCTCCTCCTTTTTTTCTCTTTTTCTC
The DNA here is from genome assembly GCF_020826845.1 of Diceros bicornis minor. NCBI lineage: Eukaryota > Metazoa > Chordata > Mammalia > Perissodactyla > Rhinocerotidae > Diceros > Diceros bicornis. The sequence goes on from NC_080749.1 coordinate 49,298,315, forward strand.
CCCAAAGCCCCAGCAGATAGTTGTATGTCATAGTTGCAGATCTTTCTAGTTGCTGTGTGTGGGATGCCACCTCAGCATGACCGGACAAGCGGTGCGTCGGTTCGTGCTTGGGATCTGAACCCGGGCCGCCAGTAGCAGAGCCCACGCACTTAACCGCTAAGCCACAGGACTGGCCCCGACCCTTAAGTTTTTAATAAACATATTTAAACATACTTTTGGCTATCAATATCTATAACCTTGCCTGTGAATGAGAGATGTTTAGCAAAATTTTTACCTATTTTTTCTCCCTTACTATTTACCTTTCAGATTTTGTAGTAATTGTTTATAATTTTAATTCCAAAATTGGAATAGTTATACTATGTTTTTACATTATGCCTCTTTCATGAATTCTTATGTAATAAAAGCAGTATATTTCACAGCTACAATATAAATAATTATTTGGAATTAAATACACATTTTCCTGAGCTCTCGGCTTACCTTTTTTTTGTCTCTTATATTCTTGTATCTTGGATTTTTATTTTATTATTTTCTCAGGCATCAGCAAGAAAAAAATTTAAAGGCCCATAAATCATAACCTTTTGAGGTTTTAAATACATCATGAATATGAATATGAATTCAAAATACTGATTTAACTGGGCACAAGAATTGAGGTTTGCATTTGTTGCTCCTTGTGCCTTATAAATATTGCACTATGTTTTTCCTGAAATTTTATGTTTTAGGTTATCTCTGGAAATAACATATTTTTAAAATTTCTGTATTGTTTTATGGCTTTATGATTTTTTTATTTGGTTCATAATTTAACTTAGTTATATTTAGGTGTTTTCTTTTTTTTAATATTGGCCTTTATTTTTTCTTTGATTGTTTCTTCCTCTCTATTAGCTCTGTTATCTCCTTTTGGAATGACCATTTTGCTAGTTATTAGATCTCTTAAATTGATCTCTATATCTCATAGCTCTTTTTTCATAATTTTCTTTTTTTCTTTCCCTTTGCGTTGTGTTGTTACAGAATTTCTTGTTTCAGCTTTCCAGATCCTTAACTTGATTTTTTTGTCTTGATTGTTTTCCTCTATTTATTTCCTTCCAGCCATAGCCATTCATTTATTCAGCCTTCTTATTGGGCCTTTGAAAACAATGATCATGATTAATTTTTGAGAATTCGAATTAAACATGATTGGTCGTTGATATTATACAAGATAGAGTCGAGATTGTTCTGTACTAGTTGCTAGACTGTGTTTATTTACCTCAAATGGCCTAAGGACAGTGAAGCTAGATTCTGATTACAGGATCCCTGGCTGTCATGGGTTGGATTGGGCATATTTTTGGTCAATGGACTCTAGTATTACATGCCCTGAGAATAGAATTTCGAGGTTCATGAAGAGATCTGGAAGTTGCCTGGACCTTGACTCCACTTTTGGCTTTGGTCCTAATACCCACCATATGAATCTCTGGTGGCAGATTGTTTACTTTTGAGGCTGCTCTTTCATCTTTAGTTGGATCGAACTCTGAAGCCAGCAATTCAGAGAGCAAGGGTAGTAAACAGGTTTGTACAGCCTTTTTATTAATGGGTCCACTGATTGCTCCCACTTCCTGCTGCCTTGTCTTGTGCTTGTTACAACGGTCTTCTGAGACAGCTCAGTTTTTGGCAGTTTTGTTTTTATACTATTGTGAGTTCTTAAATTTTGCATGGTTTTTCCAGCAATCTTTTATCATATTTATGTAATCTTCCAAAAATTTTACAAGATTTGATTTGATGGCACCCTTTCTTGTTAACCATTAGTATACTGGATTTATTCTTACTTTTATTCAGATTTTAACATTTCAGTGGGGTTTGGGAAGAACAAATATAGTCAGATGCTCTTCTGGTTTTAATGACCCAGATTATTGGATTTAGATATCTGATTATTAAAAAGCAGCTTCATCTTTTTTTAATGTTAAGGTGTCTTGTACTATTTACAAAATAATCATTTGGAACAATTGTGATTCTGATATCTTGTTCACTAAACTATTTTACTTGTATATAGTTGAAATAGGATGTTTTGCTATTTATGGCTGCTTCTTCTCACATTTGTTACCTTTTACTGGGGAGATACATTGAAAATCTGCCAGGAGAACACATTCCGAAGCAGAGATACTCAGGAAGAATATCAGCTGTGTTGCCTTTGCTTCCTGAATTCAGATCAAAATATTCAGTCAGATGCTTCCAACCTACTCAAACAAGGGGTGTTGCCAGGGTGTATAAGGTGGAGAGAATCATCTTTCTTTTGATACTGCTGGCAAATAATAGCAATGACCCCTCCTCGTATCTTCATTTAAACAAAGAAGCATTCAAGATATGACTTAAGGTGGGACCTCTACTGGAAAATGGTCATGCCATGGCATCCTGAAGATAATTATTCTGTTACCAAGCAGTTGGGTTTGGGGACATCATATCCACAAAGCTTGTTTTCAAATCATTCTCTAAAGTATCTCTTTCTTTCTGAGTGACTTCAGGGTCAGGATCATGGACTCTTATTGATGACCAGGTGTTTTCCAACTTTAACTGTCCTCTTAACTGATGGAAGGATCTTTTATTCCCTTGCTCTACAAAAACATGAGCATTTAGAGACTAATTATCTACCAAAGAAGAAAAAAAAATGAATGTGCCCTGGGTAGTTTCTAAAGTATGTCATCTTTTTCCTGGGAGAGACTCCCAGCCATGCAACCTTCAGAATGTAAACAAAAATGAATGAATGATTTAGCAGTAATATTGTTTTCAATTTTGATGTGAGTTAAAAAGTGAAAGTTATTTAGAATATTCTTTCATTCAAATTAATCTTCCCTGGATCCCTCATACATTATTCAGAATGCTGTGGCAGAATGACCAATTCCATATGAATGCTGGACGGTTTATTTTCTTCTAAATAGAGCCTCTACCAGCTGTCTACCATAACTCAATGACAAAATTTTTTAATGTAAAATGTATTTTTCAAAATATTTTTCCTATTCCTTTTGCCATGCTGGTTTCTAAGTGGGTGAGTAACAGCATAGATTCATCAAAGAGAGAGTTACCACTCTTCCAGTATTTTTGAACCAGATGATTAATTTAAAGTAGTTCATATGTGGTAAACAATTCATAATCATGGTTATCTGTGTCTCTCAGAAGTATTTGAAATATTTGTTGATGATGAAAGAGAAAGAGGTGACAAAGTAGTCACAGTGGAATGCTGCCTGGATGCAGAGTCAGGAGCTCATCGTGTTCAGTCTGGGTGGGGCTCAGGAACGTACATTTGTAGCATCATTCAGATGTACGGGTGTCAGAATTGTACTTTGAAAAACATTAAAGCACAGTGCTTTTCAAACTTAATGAAAAAAACAATCAACTGGATATCTTGTTAAAATACAGATTCTGATTCAGTATGTCTTGTGTCTGCCCTGAGATTTTGAATTTCTAAAAAGCTCCCAGGTAATGCCAATGCTGCGGATTCAGAAAACCACACTTGGAGTAGCAAAAGGTCTAGAGACTGATCTTCACCTTTGCAAATCCAATCTCATTTTTTCCAATTCATATAGAAATTGGTCATGAAAAGACAACACACAACAACCTAAGAGACAAGAGGCTGATATATAAGCCAAATTGCCAGCTTAATTATAGCACTGATTCTTAACCCTGAGTGCCGTGAGAATCATGTATGGAATGTCAATGCTTAGACCCAGTTCGAGGGAATTCTGACTTAGTCTGGAATGGTCCTGACATCCGTACCTAAACATCCAGCTGATTCTAACATACAGTCACATTGAGGATCACTGATTTACATTGGGAATTGTAATGCAAAGTAGATCAAATATGAATGTTAGTTGATCAGTACATTCTCTTTCCTGAAGAGATGTCTATATAAGGAGTCAATATGAAGTTGGTAGCTTACCTGGGGACTTCAGAATCACAAGGGAAAGGGTTAAATAACCTGAGCGGCTAGCCTCATCAAGCCTGATAGGTGCATCTTCACAAGGGGATACACTTGCCAGGACGGCAGGTGTGCAGGTAGACCCTTCAGTGCCCTTCTTTAATTGATATATTCTTGCATCCTGAGCTCCCATTTTCTACACGAAGGCAGACTATCCCACCTATGTTATTTTCCTTCATTCTTTAAAACGTATTTTCAACATTATTTTACACATGTTCACTTTATTTACTTGTTCCTACTTACGTGAATCATCTCTTTCCAGGTTCCTAAAATTCTTAATCCCGTTGATTGAAAGTGGATGTTTCAGCATCTCCTCCATGGTTCACTTTGTAGTTCATGACTTAGAGTGGATTTTCTTTATATATGTCTAGTATTTCCTGTTATGTTTCCTATTTTTTAAGTTTCTTCGTTAGAAAGTAAGCCTTATTTCCAAATTGTTGGACAGCCCTGCTGACTTTATATTTCTTAAATCATTTATTCAGTATCAGTTAGATGAGTATATGAAATGCAATATGTATATTCTGCTAATTTTCACAAAGTTAATGCAAGAGCTGTAATATATGAAGACAAAGCTAAAATGAGATTGAGTAGAAGATATTTTGGTTTAGGGTCATAGAACAATACTATATTTTTCTGTCATTTAGGAAAGTGTTTAACATAAAATTGAAATTATATGTACAAAGGCACTTCAACCTGGCAAAGTGCCAATAGAGTGTTTAACTGACTTTCTCAAGTGGGAAAATGGTTGACCAAGAATTATTCTTTTTTGAGGGGCAAACTTTTACTATCATTAAACTCAATGGAAATCTCAACAACAGATCATTTTGAAAACATGTAAAAGGAGGGAGGTAGTAATCACAAAGATTTCTTTGTGAAGTTCTGTCAGACTAATTGAATTTTCCTCTCTGTCTTATGGTAGGACTGATATATCAGTTGAAGTAACAGCTATAATTTACCTTGACTTTAAATGAGCTTCAGCTTATACTTGTTTGGCATACAAATTACAGATTTTTTAAGAGTAATCTAGACTAGAATCTTGCACGGTTAGAGTTTTATGTATCCACACCAGAGATTTATCCAAAATTATCTAAGATTTTTGTACCTGTGCACTGAATTTTTATTAATATCGTAACCATGCCTATGTTATATTTGTATATCCTTGACAAACAACTGCAGATGAACCACAGTTATCAGACACAGTAATAACACAATATTGTGTGTGTGTTTGTGTGTGTGCAAACCACAGACAAAGCCAACGATCTGCAAGTGAAAGATTAGCTTAGCTTGGGATATCAGGACTGACCTTCTGGAGAAGCCATGGTGTACGGTAATATAGCCCATAATGGCTAGTGTATTTGTATTAATCAGGTTTCTCTAGAGAACAGAACCAATAGTATATGCATATGATAGAGCAATAGCATTGTTATTTTGCTCTCCTATCTTGAAGCCCACCCAAATCAACAAAACTAAAATATATGGATCCTTGGGGGTGGATGAGACCTAAATATTTCCTGGAAAGTGGCAGGCATTCAATATATGTATGTTAAATTCATTCTTTCCAGCACAATAAAGATACGTATACTAAGGAATTGGCTCACGCAATGATTACGGAGGCTGAAAAGCCCCACAATCTGCCATCTGCAAGCTAGAGATCCAGGAAAGACAGTGGTACTTCAGCCCAAGATCTAACACCTGAGAACCAGAGGAGCAAATGACATAAGTCCCAGTCAGAGGGCAGGAGAAGACTGATGCACAGCTCAAGCAGTCAGGCTGAGAAAGCGAATTCTCCCTTCCTCCGCTTTTTGTTCTATTCAGGCTCTCAATGGATTGGATGACGCCTACCCAAGTCAGGGAGAGCAATCTGCTTTACACAGTCCACAGATTCAAATGCTAATCTCACCTGAAATACTTTCACAGACACACCCAGAAATAATATTTAGCCAAATATCTGATCAACGTGACCCAGTCAAGTTGACACATAAAATTAACCATCAGAGATAGCCACTTCCATCCCGGCTCACCCTAATGTCCTTCCACTTCATTACCTGCTCGCCCTGGAAGACCTAAAATCAACCTCATCATTTCAGAAAAGAAAAAAAGGAATCTGGGAAGCTATATGGAAGGAAAAATGCTTTACAAGTTCAGAGACCAAATTCTCAAATATCACTTACACAGCAGGAGAGATGTGGTTTGGACTTATGCCTCATGTAAATATCATCTGCTTATTTAAGTGGCAACCTTGCTTTCCCAGAAAATTGAATATGCTAAGAGAAGAAAGCAATGTTAGAAATAATAACCCCTTTAAATAGGATTTTATAGTAATAAACAAAACAAAACTCCCATCTGTTCTCTCATTTGGTACTGAGAACATCCCTCTGAAGTGAGATGGCAGTTGTTACTGTAATACCAGGTTTTCATATGAGAAAATCAAGGTCAATACATGTTAGTCTTTGCTGGGCTAAAAACAATCAATTTAACATACATATATTGAACACCTGCCACTTTCCAGGCAATGTTCAGGCCTCACCTGCCCACGAGGATCCAGAGGCACATTCGGGGGTCTGCAGGCTGTGCATTCCTGTACCTAAGACCAAATAAAGAACAGCAATAAGTCAGGGAAATCTCCCCGTGGAGAACATGTTTCAAAATGCCAAGCCTTTGTTTCAAGTTACTGACTCCATTTACAAGAATTTCATATACCTAAGTTCAACATTTCCAAATCGAAACAGCCACACGTGAGTTTCCATGCATGGAACATTCCATACTTTTCCTATGTCCCGTGACTCTCCTAGATTGAGAACCTCTAAAAAATATGCTCATATATAGGATATTTCAGAAGGAGGACATTTACTTTTAGGGAAAATTCTAACTGGATCAAGGTTAGTTTTTAGTGTTTTCCCAAATTTAAATCCAAGGTTCACCAGATTTGGAAAAATATACCTAATATCATGAGGTGAGTTCCTCGTTTCATTAAATATATATATATACTATTATATATATAATTTTTTGGTTTTGTTGATTTTGGCGGGCTTCACGATAAGGGAGCAAAATAAAAATGTCATTGCTGCATCACCTTGAAGCAGAATTCAGTCCTTTACTCTTAATGGATCACTCTAAATGCTATAGTCTTAATAAATGTCTATAGAATCACAGAGTACAGCATATCACATTCACTTAAAGATGAGTTCCAACTGACCCACATATGATCACCTAATTTATGGCAAAGAGCCCATAGAGTGCAGTGGAGAAAAGATGATCTTTTCAATAAATCATCAATTGGATACAGTAGTTCCCCCTTATCTGTGGTTTCACTTTCCCTGGTTTCAGTTACCCATAGTCAACTGCAGTCCAAAATTATTAAATGGAAAATTCCAGAAATAAGCAATTCATAGGTTTTAAATTGCACGCTGTTCTGAGAAGTGTGATAAAATCCTGTGCTGTCCCACTCCGTCCTGCCCATGACGTGAATCATCCTTTTGTCCAGCGTATCCGCGCCGTATATGCTACCCACCCATTAAGTCACTTAGTAGCCCTCTTGGTTATCAGATTGATTGTCACTGTATCACAGTGCTTGTGTTCAAGTAACCCTTATTTTACTTAATGATGGCTGCAAATCACAAGAGTAGTGATGCTGGCAATTTGGATACACCAAAAAGAAGCTATACAGTGCTTTATTTAAGTGAAAAGGTGAAAGTTCTTTACTTACTAAGGAAAGAAAAAAATCGTATGCTAAGGTTGCTAAGATCTGCAGTAACTTTTATTACAGTATATTGTTATAATTATTCTATTTTATTATTAGTTATTGTTGTTAGTCTCTTACTATGCCTAATTTATAAATGAAACTTCATCATAGGTGTGTATGTATAGGAAAAAAGATAATATATATAGGGTTGGTACCATTTATGGTTTCAGGCATCCACTGGGGATCTTGGATCATATCTCCTGCAGACAAGGGGAGACTAGTATAAGAGAAATAAATCTGACCCTTAACTCAAACTATGCATGTAAATCAACTGCAGATGATTTCAGATCTATATGTGATAAGTAAAACAATGAAACTCTGAGAAGAAAACATACAAAACATCTTCCTGACCATGGAATAGGCAAGGATTCTTAAATAGGAAACAAAAAGTACTAATAATAGAGGAATTAAAAAAAGGTAAATAGGGCCATATTAAGATTAAGAACTTTGGTTCATCAAACTACACCACTAAGAGAGTGAAAAGGCAAGGCACAGACTGGGAGAAGACTATATACATATTTGGCCTGTAGCCTAGATACATAGTTTGCTGACCCTTGGTCTAGAAAATGGAAGTAAATGAAAGAAAGACTGAGAGATAAAAGCATTTTGTCAAAGAAAGAAGACATTTCCTTGCTAAGCCGTTGCAAGAGAATCAGACTTCAGAAGGACTGGCTCATCAAACATAAGCCCATCAGGTATCTCGATGGAAATAAAAAACCTCACAAAATTTCCAAGGTTACCAAATTTATAATCAGTCTGTTCATAGTGGGAAAGTAACATTTTTTTCCCTCAAATGAATATTATGTTTACAAAGATCAAGACATATCTTCAGAAATCAGTATTGCAAAAGTCAAGTGTTAACTTGTTTTGAGTATGTAATACTTAAGTTTGTACTTATTTGAGGGACTTCAATTACTCAAGGTGACCTTGTTTTTTTTTTATTTTTTCTTAGAATGCAAAATGTAGATTCCTAGTTGGATTGTGATGTGCACACTTTTCCTTAATGGCAGCAAGACAGAATATTAGTTTTGCATCCACTTATGAAGGATGAAAGGTCCCCACAGTAATATCTCAGTTCATAAAGATAATGGTAAAAAGCATAATGGTTTTAGATATATTGCAAGGGATTTTTAAATACTTTACTTCATCAAGGATATAGATATATTAGTTAAGATGGTTTTCATTATAAGGAAAAGAAAATTCAACTCAAACCAGTTTAAACAATATTGAGAATTCTGGGGTTTTCTATTAACTGAATAAATTCAGAGGTGGTTCAGGAAGCACGTTCATTTCTCTGTTCTACTGGACTCTGCCTTCTGTGTGTGTAGGTTTCATCATCAGAGCCTTTACAAGATGGCCACTCTACTCCTCCTTTCCCATTTATAGTAGATCAAATGCAGCGGGAGTGACTTTCAATCTTTGGCCCATGATTGAAGCTGCTTTCCCAGGAGCCATGATCAAACCTGCCTTCACATACCTTTGGTCTGAAATCTATCATACATCCTTCCTTGAGCAAATCCTTGTTACCAGGGGAATGGCCCTGGCTTAAGCTGCCCATCCTGAATGAACCACTGGAGCAAGTGGCCCAGAGTTACCCTGAGTGACTTAGCCCAACAGTTCTCAAAGGGTGGTCCCTGAGCCAGCAGCATCAGTAGCACCTGAGAATTTATTAGAAATGTAGTTTCCTTGGCCTTATTCTGCATCAACTGAATTAGAAACTCTGAGGGAGGGCCCCAGCAATCTGTATTTTATTGAGCCCTCCAGGAGATTCTGTGCACAATAAAACTTGAGAACCACTGTTTTTGCCTAATAGAGGCTGCGTCTAGAGCTGGACTCAAACCCTTAAACTACACAGCTACTGATTAATTGGGAAGGTGTGAAATGTGTTATAGATATAGCCGTCAAGTTAACCACACATGAAGTATATACAGTATATTTATTTGATAGTAAAAAATTTCCAAAAGCATTATGCCTAATCAATTAAAGTTGTAAAATGTCATTTCTTGGAGTATATTTTAAATGAGATAAATTCTTACCTATTTGGATCAGTTTATTTTCCATACTTTGGATTGTGATCCTTTTAGATGATTATAGAAGTTACTTTATAATCTGGACCAGATTTTTTTTTTTTTGTGGTGAGGAAGATTGGCCCTGGGCCAACATCTGGGCCCATCTTCCTCTATTTTATATGAGGGATGCCTGCCACAGCATGGCTTGATAAGTGGTGCATAGGTCTGTGCGTGGGATCCAAACCTGTGAACCCCAGGCTGCCAAAGGGGAGCACATGAACTTAACCATTGTGCCACCAGGCCAGCCCCCAGATTTTTTAATGTATTAGATTTCATATAGAAAATAGAATAGAAAATAGAGTGCAGCAATGTGAAATTTTGGTTCAAATGTATATCTACATGTATAAATATGTATGTGCTACTGATTGCAATATAAAATGCTTAACAACTAGCTGTCTGGGGGCAAAATGCTCTAGTTTATAGTTTGCCAATTTCTATGATGTAAATACTACCCCCTCCCGTAGCAAATGTCAAGCTACCAATGTGACACCACTGGAGGTAGAGTTTGGCATGATGCACAATGCAAACCATAATGTAGTATTTTAACCATAAAGATATAATATATGTAAATAAACTCAAAAGCATATAGTAAAATAATTAGAAAGTGGTAAGTTTGGGGTATTTATTATCTTTATTTTTAATATAATGTATTTTATTTAAAATTATATAATTTAAGGTTTAATGATGGCCATCTTCAACAACTGTCTCAGAACATTCCTGAAAATTTAACAATCAACTTTCATGAGCTGGTGTGAGCCAGCTCAAACACACAGTTAGACTGTGCCAGAAAGTTTGAAAGCCATTGGTTTAGACCATTCCCCATGCTTATCGCTGGCTCAAAATGTGTGAGAGAAAATGGCAAATGTAACAAGCCATTTCAAGACATTTATTCTTTCTCTGGACTACCTAAGCATCTCTGTTAAAAGAAGAAAATCCGGTTTCCATCCACTCCTCTTTTCCATAAGCAAATTATTTTCTCTCTAAAAATTGACAACTATATCCATCTTGGTGCTAATACACCTGATGGATTGGATTTGGGCACCAAAAGGAAGAGAGGAGTTGAAAACCATCTGATATCCAAAGGTTGGTGTAATTTGTGTCATTAACTTCAGTGAGGAATAATAATAATTTAAATGCAGTTAACTTCTGTTGGCTGGATCGTGTTCACCATTCTAAGAATTCCTTCAGTGTAAACTTTTTCATAGTATATTATAAAAAAATAAATACTAATTAAACCCACTCTATCTACATATTGTCTCTAATATTTCATGTAAAGGATATAAAAGGAAGTTACCTTATTCAGGGAACAAAATTTCAACTATGACAACAGGATAAATGCCATATAAGTTTGTTCTGTGGCACTTTTCCTTGGAGTTTTTTGAGTATGTTAATTATAAAATGAATGCAAATTTATTTGTGAACGAAATTCATTTTCCACTTAAGCTTCTGGATAACATCATAAGCCTTTCTCCCAAGACACGACTTAAGTCCTATCTTCTTTGCAAAATCTTTCCTAATGACTTGCCCTAGTTTGTTTACCTTTTTCTTTCTGTGATATCTATTACACTTATTTTCTTTGTGGCAAAATTAGAACTCCATTTTCTGTCATTACCATCTAACTTTCATTAAATTTTAATATCCATAGGAGCAGAATCTTTTACTGTATTTTGGTCCCCTATAACCCCCACCAGCATCAAGAATATAGTAGTATGCAATGCCTTTTAAAGTTTATTAGAAAGAAGTGTAAGGTTCTGCACATGGGTCTCTATAGTGAGCTCCCCCTAATAATCTTAAGAATATATTAATAGTATTATTGAGTGCTTATTAACACTAAGCACTATTCTAAGTATTTTACATGGATTATTCATATAATTCTCACCACAAATTCTAGATAGTAGAAAAAAAATTATCCCTTGTTCACATAGTTTAAGGTCTGGCATCCAGGAAGTGTGACTCTAAATTATGCACTGATAATCATTCACTCTAACACTTCACATACAGATATGATTAATCGGTAGCAGCATGTTTCAAATGTCTGCCAACAAAAATTCCAACACTGATTGATTTCAGTGCTTTAAAATTATGTAAACATGGAATTTGGAATTTCCAAGTTCCCTAAGGTAACACAATAAAAGATTTGAAAATGGCAAGTATAAGACCAAATATAAGAGTAGGCTTGCGAATAAACTGTGAGTAATATAGACATTTGATTTGAGCTCCTTAGAAAATGAGAAATAAAAGATGTATGGTAATTCATTGAAAATTTGCTATAAAGACAGGAAGCATTTGTAAGATCAGACCTGACATTTTAGAATTATAGTTCATGTCTTTGGCAAGGCCTATCTAACCCAGAGGACTTGAGCAAGAGCTCAGACAGCTGAACTTTCCGCTGGGCCATCCTTTCAAAGCTCTGCCTTATTCAGGTCTGAGAAATTTAATTATTCCATCTTTAATCTTTAATATAATTTCTAAAAAAAGTCAAACTGAAAGAGAGGGGCTTTCTGAAACATAATTAACTTAAATGATTTATGTGAGGAATTCATTACTAGAAACCAAGGATCCTATGTGATTTTTTTTAAAGAAAATCTTTTTTTATTTAAAATAATGACTTGAAAAACCCAAAGCGCATCAGGAGGATAATCACATAATGCCCTTATTGCACTGCTTCAGATATTTCTTAAAGGAAATAACTTGAAATTAAAGACAATAGAAATGCAAGTTCTTGTCCTTAGTCACATAATCATTCTTCTTTTCAGACAAGAATAGAATTCATACTATTTAAAATGGGCTATTTTTTCCTTGTAAGAAGTTAAAATTGTTGTTTCATTCCGAAGATTTTGGTTGGCCATCTGAAAGTTCTATGACTTTCTTAAGTAGAAAAATATAATCCAACCTCATTCTAGAAAAAAAAAATTTTGAGTGCTAATAGTGACCAGTCCTTATCTATTTCGTAGAATCGAAATTTACCCAGTATAAAGCAGAGTAAGGCAACACGGATAGTGGCTATGAGCAGAGAGGTTGAAGTCAGATAATCTTAAATTAGAAACTCAGCTTTTCCAATTAGTAAAGTGACCTTAAGTTACCTAATTTTCCCTAACCTTCACTTCGAAATCTTTGACTTGGATATGAATGGAAATATTGACTCAAAAGTTCATTGCGGGAAATAGATGATCTAATAGATATAAGATGCCGAGTGCAATAAATGGAAGTTACAATGTTATAAAGTCAACATTCTACTTTTCATTCATGTATTATTCACAGCATAATTGACTACAAGAACATTTTTCAAATTTGTATTGGCATTGTGGTCCATTTACTCAATTCTTTATGTGTTGACATAAATAAGATACTATTTTAAAGTATTCAAATGATTCTTGAGAGGGGAGTTCTTTTAAGCATAGATAGATAGATAGGTAAATAGATAGATAGAGAGATACCTTGTTTTGCCAGACAAAACATTCCCACAGTTATTTTAGAGGTACCTACTAATTGCTCTATTTTAGCCCCTTGTGTGAATCTAAGATTTTCTTTCTATTCTGGAATGTGAAGAGGAAAATATTTTAAAATATTTAAGTATTAAGAAAGAGGAAGGTATTTAAGAGAAAAAAATCAATCCATTGAACTTATTTGAATGTTTTTAGTATGGCTTAAAGTGTTGGTTCATAACAAGATCAAAGATGTATATATTCAAATGTATTTCAAAAAGAACTCCAAAGAGCAAATATATATTATTTTTAATTATCTAAAACATTGTCCAGTAATTGAGATTAAAGTGTAAAACAAAATAGTGCCATGTGATAAAAAAATAACTTCATGTCACCTAAACGGAAAGTGGACAATTTAATGAAGATGTCACTGGATTTCTTTTTTCCCTCCTTTCAGGTTATTTCTTTCAATCTCCAAGGGCCTTTCTCACAATGACCTTTGCGAAAGAAAAGCTCAATGACATTGCCTGCAGAAATCATCTGCTGCTTCTAAAGCAGTCACAGGTTTTGCTTCAAGGCAAGAAAACACATTGCTCCCTCAGTGTGCTGTCTTCAGAAAGCCTCACCCTCGTATAATTGCAACCCCATCTCTTATAGTCGGACTGAAATATTTCAATGAATTCCTCAAAGAAAACGTTACTTATGGCCCAGTTTCACTGATATGTCCAGGGAGGTGTGGGTTTTTTTTAAGAAAAGAAATAAGAGGCTAAAATATCAAAAAACAAAATAAATTTGACAAATATGGAGATATTCAGCATAAATTAAGAAGTATGTATGTTATGAATATTCTAAGCAGGATGGTCTTGAAAATTTTTTAAAAGGCTATTAACTTGATCTCAGTAAGCTTTATATCTTATTTGTATAATTATTAACTACTATCATGTTCTTTTATATTAAAAAATAGTACCACTATGCTGTAGCAGTAGACCTTTGGTTGGATGCAAATTCATCTCCACTTCCCTTTAGTCAATCTAATGACCAACAGGATAGGAGACATTCACATTCTGGAGATGAGAAGGCAGAGTTGAAGGGAAGGGAGGCACACTTAGCAAGGAAAAGAGCAAAGCTACCTGACTCACTCAGGGCCTCATTAGTATCAAGCATCTTTATCTGAGCTAATCTATAACTATTCTTTGTTCTCCTGGGAAAAAAGAAAAAGAAAGTACAGAAACCCAGGTATTCCCTTGGCTTATTACTTAATGTATGGCCTCCCTCAGGCATTGCTTTTGTTAACTCGTAAATAGTCCTCAGCAACCATGTTGATTTAATGTATTCCTCAGCAGAGCAAATAGTAAAGAACAAATGTATCACATTAAGATTCTCAAAAGAAGACTGCCTATTTCTTTGAATTATTATTCCCATGTGTTCATAAACTCTATATTATAAACTGTTGGCTGGTGATTCTTTGCTTTGTCCTGTCAGCCAGCGTCCTGACATGACGACATATGACTGGCAGGGTTGTGTTCCTTGTAGAGGATGAGAGCAGAAGGCCATTCCATGGTAAAGATAATAAGGAGATTAATAAATTGGTTCTTAACTCAAAATGCCATTTGTGTAGTATTTGTATTTTGTTTCTCAAAAATATTTGTTTTCCACAATGGGAAAAAAGCAATCAAGTAAGCAAATTAATTCAGCACACACTTGATACAATATACATATGTGTATACAATCTAGAGGATACAGTATGAGATTAATGTATTCATTCTTTCAACAAATATATATTGTGTCTAGTATGTCCCAGATGTACAAGGCATGGGGGTAAACCAAAGGCCCTACTTCACGTACCTTGTATTCCAGTGGAGGAAAATAGACAATAACCATCCAAACAAATACACATATAATATGGTAGATGGTGATAAGTGCTTGGAAGAAGTATAAAGCATAGTAAAGGGATAAAGCATAGTACAAAGATGGAGAGGGACAGATAGTGATGTCATTTGTTGTTCAGTGAGAGACTCAAGGGCCGTGAAATTGTGAAAGAGTAGAGCTTTCTGGAATGATGCCAATCTTAGGAAAATTCTATAGACTACTGATTTTCACTATCTGAAGGATGTAATATAGAAAAAGATTTTATGCCTTTAGGTCTATGATAAATAATTTTCAATATAAATTACTTTTGAGAGTGGACTATAAATGTTTTTTTTTAATCATATCTAATCAAAATCTGACAGGGACATTACAAGAAAAGGTAATTACAGACTACTCTTTCTTGTAACATAAAAGCAAAAATCTTACCCAAAATATTAGCAAACCAAATTCCATGATATATAAAAAAGGATAATGCATAATGATCAAGTTGGGTTTATTCCAATGATGCAAGATTCAAAAATTAAATCAACATAACCTACCACATATACAAAATAAAAAAGGAAATAAAATGTTCATCTCAATAAATACAGAAAAGGAATTTGATAAAATTCAACATTTCTTCATAATTAAAAAGTAAAATTCTTAAACTAGTAATAGAAAAGATTTTCCCAATATAACAAAGTATTTCTGACATTATACTTAATGATGAAATGCTTAATATTTACCCCATAAGATCAGGAACAAGGCAAGGATACCACTACAGTCATGCGTCACTTAATGGCAGGGATATATTCTGAGAAATGCTTCGTTAGGCGATTTCTTCATTGTGCAAACATCATAAAGTGTACTGAAGAGGAACAAAATTTGCCATTCCAAAATGTGTCTCTTTAACATGAGGATTATTTTAGGCTGATTATTTTTAAGAAACAAAAGACTCAGAAAGTTTGTCTTGTTCCCTCTACCTTAACTGTCTACTAGAATTCAGATAAAAAATATCTGTCTCAGGAAGCAAGCTATCACCTTATCATAACATGAACTAGGTGGTGGACAGGGAGGAACCTAGAAAAGCCTATTTGTTGGGCTCCCTCTGTGTTCTTCTGTTTCTTTAAAATGTTTAAACATTTTAGATATAAGAAATAATATTGATATGAACTGTATTAGTTTCCTAGGGGCTACTTTAACAAAGTAACAAAAACTAGGTGGCTTAAAACAGAAATTTTTTCATGACACAGTTCTGAAGGCTATCAGTAGGGCCATGCTTCCTCTGAAACTAGAAGGGAATCTTTCCTTGCCTTTTCCTACCTTCTGGTGGTTTGTGGGCAATCTTGGGCATTCTTTGGCTTGTAGATGCATCATTCCAGTCACACGGTCATCTTCTCCCTGTGTGTATTCACACCGTCTTCCTTTTGTGCGTGTCTGTCTCTGTGTGTAGATTTCCCCTTTTTATAAGAACACCAGTCATATTGGATCAGGCCCACCCTAATGATCTCAGTTACACTTGATTACCTGTGTAAAGACTCTATTTCCAAATAAAGTCACATTCTGAGGTACTGGGGTTAGGAGTTCACCATTTCTTTTTTGTGAGACATAGTTCAACCTATAACAAAATTCTTGTACATGTCACACACACACACACATAGTTGGTGACCATCTTTTCAAATCCACCACAATGTTATATAGAAATACAATTTTCTTAATGTTGACTTCAGTTCCAGAGATCTTGCTAAATCCAATTATTAATCTAATAATTTTTCTATAGATTCTTTTGTCTTGTCTTTGTATACAACTATGCCATCTTTTTTTTTCTAATCCCTTGACATTAATTTCTTTTCATTTTATTCACTGGATAGGTCATCCCATAACGTGTTGGATAGAAGTGACTATACAGTCATGCGCTGTACCAACAATTCAGTCAACAACAGACCACATGTATGACGGTGGTCCAGTATGCTTAGTACCACATAGCCTATGTGTGGTAGGCTACACCATCTAGGTTTGTGTAAGTACTGTAGGCAAGGAAGAAATTTTCCTCTATCCTTCTAAGTTCTTCTGGCTGGTCTAAGAATTAAATTGACATGAGACAGCTTAATAGGAGAAAAACAAACAAAATTTAATAACATGGGAGAACATTTTCCTGGGAGAAACCCAGGAAAACTGAGTAACTTGCCAAAATGGCCAAAGCCCTCACCTTACATATTATCTTTAGCCAAAGACAAAAGAAAATGTTAGGGGTGTGGATAGTCAGGGACTTCAAAGAGAAGGAAGGCAATTTACAAGTAGATGAAAAAGAGCAAATGTTTGGAAAACAAGTATTTGGCCACACAGAAACAGGAGAACACAGAGGGGAGCCCAACAAACAGGCTTTTCTAGGTTCCTCCCTGTCCACCACCTAGTTCATGTGATGCTAAGGTGACAGCTTGCTTCCTGAGGTGTTTTTTTATCTGAATCATTTTAGGCAGTTAAGCGGATGTAACAAGAAAAACTTTCTGAGTCTTTTGTTTCTTAAAAATAATCAGTCTAAAATAATCCTCATGTTAAACAGACACGTTTTGGGAGGACAAATTTTGTTCCCTTCAGTACACTTTATGATGTTCACACAACATCAAAATCGCCTGACGACCCATTTCTCAGAAGGTATCCTCGTTGTTAAATGACACATGACTGTAGTGCCTAAATATTTATTTAGTATATATTTATTAAATAAACATTTAATATGTATTTATATTTAGTATGTATATATTCTGTATGTATTTATTGCATATTTAGTATGTATTTGTTAAATAAATAATATCTTGGAAAAATAAAATTTAAACTATGGAATTTTGAGATTTCACATTTAGCATTAAATTGGTTTCCTCCACTTATACTAAGTCTGTACAAACTACTAAATGGTACATGGGTACACTGAAGCATTAAGCAGTACGTATGAACCAATGTGTCCATGATAAGAACACATTCTAAATCTTAATAAAATGAATCTTAAATCACTGTTAATAGTACTGAAAATGTGATCTAATAGTTACTTGCAATCATTGTAAAATAAAACAGTTAAAAATATCTATATAGAGTAAAGAGACTTTGATAACATAGTGTCAAACTATAGTTGTCTTTCTAGAAACATGAAACTATATTGGACAGCAGTTTCTAATTATCATTCATATTTTTAGATATCAACACATGATTTTAATTAATATGTATGATCATTAAAAATTCATGGCAGGTAAGAAAAAACTATTGTTAGCATTAAAAAGTGACTAACCTTTTATATCTCCAAAACCTACACAAATTGTTTAGTATTCTCTATTTCCTTATTAGTAGCAAATTGTGTAAAATTATTTCTGTAGGATTTGCAACAAAAGACTGTCTTCTCACAGTGTAGATTCTCAAGAATAGAATTGTATTTTTTTCCGAACACTCATTTGTCCACTTTCAAAAATAAACTTCCAGGGCTGGCCTGGTGGGCGCGCTTTGCTGAGGCAGCCCGGGGTTCACCGGTTCGGATCCCAGGCGCACACCGACGCACCGCTTGGCAAGCCATGCTGTGGCAGCGTCTCATATAAAGTGAAGGAAGATGGGCACAGATGTTAGCCCAGGCCCAGTCTTCTTCAGCAAAAAAAAAAAAAAAAAGAGGGGGACTGGCAGATATTAACACAGGGTTGATCTTCCTCACAGAAAAATAATAAAATAAACTCCCATCACAGTAGCTGTCCTCTGAACCAAATCCTGATGTATATTCATGAGTTCCAGGACCGAGGGCTCAGCAGTACATCTCGCCAACTTCAAACCCAATGTCTCACTGCTTGATTCCTGCTTTATCTCAAGGGGAGTTTATTTGGTCTTATTAATTTCATAATACCAAGAAGGTCCACCTAGTTCACTGGTATAATCATCTCTGAGAATGGCCCATTAATCATTTTCTGCTGTCAGATCAATCCAGAAAATACTAAAAATTGGTTAACTCATCTTTCTGGGTTCTAGCAATTAAAAATTAAATAGAAATAGTAGTGTGATTATGTTATGTCTTCCTTTTCTCTTATTGAAAAATAGATTTTGGTCTCAGCTGCCTAACTTTAAATTGTAAATAATATATACATATTTGTAATCCAATGAAATTCATTGGAATGTTGTAAAGATTTGGATTTTAAATAATACTTTACAGAGTGATGTGAGGTTATTTTAATAACTATAATAGCTATTAAGTATTCTGGTTTTTTTTTAAATGTTGATATCTAAATTGCAGTTGGAAACAAAAGGAGCTGGAGAGGGATTGGAAATCATCTTTACGAGATGCGTTTGCCCCAACCCCATAATTTCTACAGCCCACTCCTACTCTACTGACTGCACAGTACCACAACTCATTCAGCCCATGTTGAAGATTTTACAGTGTTACTTAAGATTATATTCACCAGTTTTTTAGTTTTACTTTGTGAGATATAGTAGATTGGTTTCTGGGAGCTTATTTTTATTTAAAGAACTTTGAAAAGCATTGAGGAAATGTAAAATTAAAAATAAAATATGTACCTACTTTACCATGTAGCTTGATCAATTTCGTATAGCTATTGTAATAGAGCATTCAGAGTCTCTATCCCAAGGATTCATTATTCTACATAGAAAATAGGCTTCGTGGCTTTTGGCAGCTCGATATTTTGTTATCCTTTATACAGGTAGGAAAGAGCAGGCTGATTGAAGAGATTCATTATAATGTAGTTTCAGCTCCTTGATCCTGTCCAATGGGGAAAAGTGAAGAGGAGTCTGCTAAAAATAGATAAGCAGAATGCTGGATAAACAAAATGAAGACACCCTTCCTTGTTTAGGTTTCTTTCCTGAAAAAGCCTGTGGGAGCTGTTATTTCTTAATAGGACTTGCTTATTGATTAGTACATATTAACTATATGTGCATTTTGAAAATAAAAATCGATATTTGGTTCATTTGTGTCACGTAAATAGAACTAAGATTCGGTGGGAAGACACATTCCTATATACAAATTATCCTTTCACAGATAGAATAGTTTTATCCCTTCAAAGTTAGCTGAGAAGAGAAAAAAAAATTGATATACTAAACCCTATCTTCCAAATTACTCCCATTGAAAATGAAAGATGGGTTTTACAGTTGAAGATTTAAGAGAGCAGATGTAGAAACTGAGATTTTGGCAGCCTCTATTAGAAACTAATGAGCTTTGGGGAAATCCGGCTGATCCGGAGTTTGGGTGGATTACTATCAAAACTATAGGATGTCTAACACCTACAGTGAATTGACTTCAAGATGGCACATGGAAACTGACCAGAGGTAGCCTTTCCAAATTACTTATAGCATTATTCCACATTACAAAAAACTATTCAGTGTAGTATTATTCAATATATATAGAATTAACGTTCCTGTTAATATATACGCCACACATACTCCTTTTGAAGCAGGAGTAAAACTTCCTAGGACTTTAAACTCTTAGTAAGTGCCTTACATGGTCCGTCACCACAAAGCTGTGGACTGCCTTTCTTTCATGGTGGCTATCCAGTTCCAGGGCTCTCCGGGAGAGGCCCAGAGCCTTCAGCTTGGTGTTAGAAGAGCAGAGAGATAGTATGAACTGTTGTAGTAGGAGAAAGTGCTAGAAGACCATGAAAGTTCAGAGTTCTTATACTCTGTAGTAGGGAACTTCCTTTCTATAATTGGTTCTTCTACTGGTTTTGCTGTTCACTTTCTTGCTATGATTGGCTATGTACTAACTAGCTAGTTTCAGTGTTTCCAGGTACATTTCAGTATGTTTTCAGTGTATAAATATAATTAGTGCATATTTGACTGTGCCGTTCCCACGCATCTGGCTGTAGGTTTTACAGGATATACAAATTAGGCAATCTTTGTATGTTGATGCTGATAAGATGCTGTCATGGGACTTCAAATCAAAATTCATAAACATACATTTTTCACTTGCTCAATTCTGCTATATCAGTGTGTGTGTTTGGAAGGGTGTGGAATAAAAGTGGAAGTGAGACATGTTTAAAGAATGAACAGGAATCTTTTTGCCAAAGGCTTGGCATTCGAGTATATTGGACCTTTGCAAACCATCTCAGCACCCTCCCAATTCATGACTCTACTCCACTGTTTCCCATAAAATCTAATCCTACTACTTCTTGGGTCTGGTGGATCCAGCTTGGTGACTCACACCCTGCTGAAGCTTCAATGACTTTCCATGAAACTTTAGGATAAAGTTCAAACCTCTGATCACAGTCTAAAAGATCCTACAAAAATTTACCCCATCCACCAAACCCTCACTGTTGTTTGGGAAACACTCGGTTATCCTTTCTCTTCTCTGAGTTTTCCAGGCTTTTCCTGTTTCAAAGTCTTTGCCTTGTTCTTCCCTCTGTTCGCTAAGTTCTTCCGCACTCTTTGGTTTTGTAACTGAAGTATAGTCTTTATTTGGCAGCATCAAGGGAGCAGAGCTACCATATACATGGGGTCTAAATGTCCCTCTTATTTTTTGTAAAAAAAGTGAAGGAATGTTAACTTATTTTCTATGGGGAACATTAAAGTTGCCAAAAGCAAATTTGGCCTGAATTTGACTACTTAATTATATAATTAATTAAGAAATCAGTATCGGGTACATTCTGTGTTCAGATATCTGCAATGAGTTCTACTTAGGACCTTAAAGTCTCTTTGCAGAGGTTGATTATTCACAAGCTCAAATATTGTAAATTCATTCTTTCAATCAATAAATATTTATTTAGAAACTACTATATGCCAGTCACTCTAAAAGTTAGCATACCACATTTCCAATTATCATATAGATTCCAAAGAAACATGACCTAAAGGAATAGATACATTGGGAATAACCTGTAAAGATAATTCACTTTCTTACAAACATTACCTGAGAGTGTACCACGTGCCAATCGCTGTACTAGGAACTGAGAATACAGAGTCCCTGATTTCAAGAAGTTCACATACTTTGGCGGAAACAGACTTAAAAAAATCAATTCAATATATTATCATGAGTACAATAACATAAACATGTTAAAGGTACAGAGGTAGTAAAAAAATAAAAAGGAAGGAGGTGTGATCAATTACTGATGAGAAAGGTGGCAATGGGTCATTAGGGAGGTTTCCTGGAGTATCTGAGAGTATTTGAGTTTTGAAAAGAGAAGAAGCACATATTATCTACATAGGATGTTCCCAGCCTTTCCCTTCTACCTGGAGCTAAAGGTGGTGTTCTTAGTTTCTTTCCCTCCACTGCCCTCCTAGAAATGTTCTGACTCTGGCAGATCAGTTCTTTGATTATGCAAATCAAGGAAGGAGGAAGGAGAATATATAAGAGAACCAGAGCTAGGGGAGGAGTTTGGGGAAAATTTAGAAAGCAGATGAGTAGGGACTGCTGTCGCATGTGAGGAAAATAAACAGGAGAGACAGGTGGAGACTTTAAAGTGTGGCTCTTCTTAGACTATGTGTCACGTTTATGGGTTCAAGAACATAACTATCCTGGAGTAATGTAGAGTAATATAAAGTGATGGATGCTCAACTCATTATTTTAAGGTCTGGGACTGAACCCTACAGAACATAGAAAGGTAAGTAAACATTTACTGGGAAGATAAAGAGGGACAGCATCCAAACAGAGAAACCAGAATGGACAGAGGCAAAAACACATGAGTGGTACAGGTTATTGAGCTGACTCTAAAAAGGCATGGTCCAGAATATCATACAGAGAGAAAGGCAATGTGGTAGATTGAAGGTGTTAGTATATGAAGCTGTGTCTAGGAGATACCCAATTGGAATATGGAAAATTTCTAATCAATCAATTGGTTCATATTTCAATAGCTGTTTTGACTTGCTATTTGCTTTAAATTGCCAAACTGGCCCGCTAATTGATTTGGCTTCTCATCAACACAGTCTTACTCATTGTCTATACAGCACAGTTGCTTGTCAAGAAGTGCTGACGTGAGATTAGACTGGATTGATCTGTCTAGAACATCTGCAATATCTTTTGGCATCATTGTCTGTCTTTTCCCTTGTGTTTCCACTTCTGTTTATTTCACAGTTATAGTCTAGCAAAATTGTGTTTCATCACTTCATCCCTGTAAAACTGGTTGTGTTGTCTCTGGACTATGTTGTCACTGTCTTATCTCCAGAGGTCGATTTAAGGTGAAGTTAATCAAGACTAAGCTTCAAAGCCTATCATTTACATGTGCCCATTCCATATGAATGTAACTTTTGACTTGTAATCTTGTCTTCTTTTTTTAAGTAAGGATCCCAAAGTTGTATAAGATTCAGACCCCATAAAACCTCGATCTACTCCTGCAGTTAGCTCAGATACAAATGATGTGGCACAAGTTGAAATAGCTGTCAATAATACTTTAATCAATTCTGGAAGCCACATTGTAGGTTCTTACTATCACTATTTGGTAGACTCTTAAAATTTGATGTGATTTTGACCCAGATGTTAAAATGTAAATTATTCATCATGTGGTTTGCTCTCCAAAGGGAGTACGTAAATGTGATTCTAAAGTGATTCTAAAAATTTTGAATTGCCAATTCAGGTATAATTACTGGATGATTGAAGATTTCATCTCCTCATAATAACAAATAAATATACATGCTATGCATTGTAAATATCACATCAGATTTTATATATTTTCTTACCAGATAACTATTAGTTTGCTAGGGCTGCTGCTGCAAAGTACCACAAATTGGGTAGTTCAAACAACAGTAATTTATTGTCTCACAATTCTGGAGTCTAGAAGTCTGAGATCAAAGTGTCGGCGGCATTGTTTTCTTCTAAAGGCTGTGAAGAAGAATCTGTTCCATGCCTCTCTCCTAGCTTTCAGGGGTTTGCTGGCAATCTCTGTTGTTCCTCGGCTTCTGCTGCATCACCCTGATATCTGCCTTCATCTTCACATGGCATTCTCCCTGTGTATGTGTCTTTGTCCAAATTTCCCCATTTTACAAGAACACCAGTCATATTGGATTAGGGGCCCCCCCCTACTCCAGTATGACCTCATCTTAACACGGGCAACAACCCTTTTTCCATTCTACTGTACTGGGAGTTTGGACGTCAACATATAAATTTGAGGGGAACACAATTCAACACATAACGACTTATGGTAGTAAACGGATCAGAAAGAGCACTATGACATTCATGCAATTGGCTTGCTTCTATTGTGGACAGTGCTTAGAATCCACATTAGTAGCTCTAGGTATTTATCTTGAGTAGGCACAGCCAGAGTCAGGACAACTAAAAGTATTAAGAATTTTTCTAATGTCAGTGGACATGGTTATAAGCATTTATTACTTTTATGGTCTGAAGTTCAGAAAATATTATATCTTGACCATTAGGTTGTGGCCTCAAGTCACATTTCACTTCTGGGGCCTGCAGCTTTATAAAAGCAACTGAAGTTGAAAGATGCAAAACGTGATCCTTCTTGATGATCCTTGACAGCTTCTTGGGCTTTTTCTTTAAGCAGGGAATACTGTTGACAGTTTTGAAATTCTATCGACTATTTTAGGGTCTCGGTATCTTAATGAAACATTCTATGCAAAAGTCTACTTCCTCATTTAAAAATATAGGTACCTATTCAAAATAAAATTTTGAAATTCCACCCTCTACACCTCTCGCTAAGATATCTTCCTTAAATTTTTTGAGCAAAGTTGAGCAACTTATTTATCACCTACCATTCATATTTAATTTTAATTGATGAAATGGAATCATCAAAAATATGGAAATTAAGGAAGAAGAGGGAAAGAAGAAAAAGAAAAAAAGAGAAAGGGGGGTAACCCAATGTGAAGAAAAGAAAAAAAGAGAAAAAACTTTCTTCTGAAATTTCAGAAAGCCTTTCTTAAATAAGTATTGTAGTTCCGTAAACAATTCTGTCTGCAGAAGATAAAAGGAACAGATTGGCCAATTACTTTCAAACTGTTTGATCATATCCATGTTTTCATTAATTATTCAAGCTTTAGGAGTCATCAAAAAATCTTAATGCGTAACTCAAAAGGAGGAGCAGAAACTAAGACATTGGCAAATGCTTTTTATGTTTAAGACTTCTCCCACTTATGAGCATATGTGCTTTTGGATGTTGGGCTGATTTAAACCCTGTACGTGGGAAGGAGGTTGACAGGTTAGCCTTTCAGAAAAAGTGGAAGAAGGACATAAATTACAGGTGCTTAAAAAGTCACGTCAGCAAGTAGAGCTAGAGGTGCAGGATGAAATGACATCCTTGGCGTTATGTGACCCACTCTCAGGTTGTCCCCATTGTGCTCACATCCTTGGCTTGGCTGCACATTTGTTACTCCAGGCCAAAAGCAGTGATTGACCATATAGAATAATAATGCCTGAGTCTTTAAACAAAAACTAGCTGCATGAAAAGTTTAAGGATCATAAGAAGAATGAAATGAGATGATTAGACAGAAGAAGGCTGATGCAGTGAAATCCTATAATAATGTGAAAGTAAGTTCCAAAGAAACATTTTTACGAAGTCTGTAATATATTATTTTAGTTTTATCCCAATTGCAAGTTATCAGACCATTTTATGGGCACTATATTGTCACTAGAAGTGCATGTCTAACAAAATAATAGAGTGCATTACCAGTTCTTCTGTGATGACCACTGCAGAGAAACTATTAGACCCATTTGTCAATGTACCTTGGTGTCTAATAGTTTTAAAGAATGGGTGGTTGTGAAAACTATTCAACAATTTAAAGATATCATTTCTCCTCATACACATTCCATTGAATCATCAGTTTTGAGTACATCTATTTGTCCACCCATGCCTTTTCAGTAAGCTGATTAAAAAGTAAACAACAAAACCACATTTTGAATGACAGAGTAGGAAATACTAACACCATGTGAATAGCATTTGGAAGATCTATTTATTTTTTCACACAGAATTGATATTTTGTTACATTGTGGGTATTGTGCAAGTTGGCCCAGAACAATAAAATAGAATATATAAAAAATAGATCTTCAAAATAGGAAAATCTGCTTTGCAATAAAATAGCACAGAGGTCCAAGATAGTAGTCTTCATGCCATTATAAAGAATTCCTTTACAATGGGTAGGTTTAGCAAGCTCTTTAAAAGCATAGCTTTTGATATTGTTCTTAGTACTAAATTTATGTAAAGAAGCTTGCTTTGCCAATTCTAACCTCAAGCTTCATTGACTGATCTCATGTTCTCAATCCTTTGTAATTCTAAACAGCACTACTCTTCACCTTTCCAACTCTTTTAACAATTATTAAAATGGATAAGGAAAAAAGAGAAAAGGAAGTTTTCCTTTAGAGGAAAACTTTTCCTTAAGAAAAAATTCTTCCTAAAGGAAGAACTACTGGTTTGCCCTATGTCCTTGAATGAGTCAGTTCCATCAGTTGTTAACTAGGGGACTAAACCAGGCGATCTATAAAGTCCCTCCCAGATGTACCACGCTATGATGCTAACTGAGGGCACTAAAATAAAAACTATAAACGACAAATAAAAGCAGACAATAGTGTGGAACCAACTTTCCAAAATTGCTTCAAATATTCAAAAAAAACTTTTTTTAAATTAAGATTCTGTGCTGCAGTATTTGAGATTGTGTACTTTTACATCCCAGATATGCTACTTACGAGCTCTGGGACCTTGGGCAGATCATTTAACCCCTATAAACCATATTTTCCTATTCCGTCAAGTAAAAATAACATTACTTACTATATAAGTAAGTGAGGACTAAACAAGGTGGTACAGGCAAAGATTTAGTACCAACTAAATGCTCAGTGATATCAGCATTTATTATTAATATCCAGATGTGTATTGGCAATAATTAATTTATTCTTCAATTATTTATTCAAAAATATTCATGTGTATTTTATGTCAAGTATTATGCTAAATGCTGGAGATCCAGTAACTGCAGAGCAATCTCTTCTGCTCCCTGTTAGCTACTATTTGATTATTTAAGCGTGGATTATTATGTGTTGGTGGGAGAGCATATATTTTGTATGTATTAGCTTTTGTTTTAAAAATATGTATGACAGACGGAAATGTAACAAGTCACAGATTCAAGTGTGTAAAAAAACAACTTTCATTTGTCTATTACTAAGTGTAAGTCAACTCTCTGGTCCTTTTTTGATTGGCAGCAGAAAATTTAATCTTGCCAGTTGAAGGTAACTCTCTCACCTCTTATTTCAAGCTCACTCACTTTTGGTTCAGTTCAGGATTTTCCATCACCACTTTTTTCTACCCCCTGCCTTCTTCTTCCTATTGAGTTCTTATATATTGTCCTAGAATCAGGGTGTCTGATCTGTGGTTGACACTCTGTCATCTGCAGTTTTGGTTGTCATTTGACTTCTGTCCTGTAGGCATTGATAACATGGAAGATGCTCTCTGAGACCATGGAGTTCTGCCAGTGCAGACCTAGGCCACTGTTTGGCTTTTACTGACTTTGCAGTCCTCTGGGACATAGCAGCACCTTCCATCTGACCCCGAGCTAGAGCTGACCATCCTGCAAACTTTGTTCAGCTATGGAATCCCCTCACATCAAGTAGAGTAACACTTTAGGCTCACTGATTCTCAACTCTTAACTCTCTTTTGCTCCTCAGTCATGATCTTGAGAATTTCTGTTGTTTTCTCCATACCTCTTGAGAGCCGAAGAAAACTTGAGTAGGATAGGGGTCCATCTCAGGTCCTCTCTTATCTAGATCTGCCTGGCTGACATTCTACCCACTCTAACTAACTAGTTTGTTGAAGGGTAACAAGTAAGATTATTTTCTTCTCAAGTTCCAGAGTAGATGTGGGATGAGTCACCAGTGCAAAAGCTATTAAATATTTTTGGGAGTTTCTGTCACCCAGCTCTCCAGAGTTTCAACCCAAAAGTAGATTTAGGAAATATGGGCATTCATACTATCTATACTGTTTTTGTTCTCCTTTCCCGATCTCTGTCTCCTTTTCTAGTCCGGAAAGGATTTTTATTTTTATCACCTCTCTGATGTATAGGAAAACTGCTCCTATGGCATCACATTTTTTTCCACCCTCTCTATGGGCTAAACCCTTTGCTCTAAGTTCTGCAGGATTTGGCTCTTGATATTTAAGCCCAAGCTTTGGGAATTTTTTTCCTCTCAAGCTGCTGGTACTTGCATTTCAAAGCTATGGTTTTAAAGACTATTGTCTACATTGTTGACTTCAAAAGGTCAAATTAATTGCTCAAAGGCCAAAAATGTGATTCTTTGTTCTCTCTGAATCAATCATACCCTGAGGCAGAGAGGAAGTCTTCTCTGCTACTTAAATATAGTGGAAAAATAGATCTAAAAGAAATTGAAAAAATTGGCATTTAGTTTAATAGCAAGATACCCCACTACAGAAGGAAATCCACAATTGAATAAAATGATAGGTGTACTATATATTTATCTATATTTGCCTACCTCCATAAACTAAAACAAAAACAAAACAATAAATGTACTAGTTATATGTCTTTATATTCTAACTTACATAATATTCTTCAATTAAAACACAATTAATGCTAAAATGTTTTTGCTATAATAGAGCTGCACATGCTATCACTGAGTCTGTTTTTAAAAATCTTCTAACATGAGAACGCTGTCTTGGTCAAACCTCCTAGCTATTAACATCGTTGATTCATTTATTGAATGCCTATGATGTGCCAGGAACTAAGGATAAATAAGTGCAAAAGAACAATGGACATGTCCCTAATCAAAAATCCTAGGGCTGGCCTGGTGGCATAGTGGTTAAGTTCACATGCTCTGCTTCAGTGGCCCAGGGTTCGCAGGTTCAGATCCTGGGAGCAGACCTACACACTGCTCATCTAGCCATGCTGTGGCAGCATCTCACATACAAAATAGAGGAAGATTGGCACAGATGTTAGCTCAGGGACAATCTTCCTCACCAAAAAAAAAAAAAATCCTCAAGCTTACATCCCACACAGAAGAATTTCCCAAACCCTACCTTTCCCAGAAGTTCAAAATCACACCTGGAATCCTCACTTGTTCTGTCTGGTGGTAGAGTTAATTGTGTATTTGGTATTTCCTTGTCCACCACTAGAGAGAGCACTCTGTTAGATCCCCAGAAGAGTAAACTGAAGGTGTGCAATTTTAAGGCTAAGTTCTATAAAAGCCTACTTTAAATGAAAAATACACAGAAATAAATGTGTTTTTTAAATAACTAAAGCATGCTTCTCACCTAATAGCTATCATTTCCCAAAATGCAACTGGTTTTTAGAAGAGTAGAAACTGATTCTGTCAGCTTAAACAATGCAAATTTGGTATGCAGTCATGCGCTGTACAATGATGTTTTGGTCAATGATGGACTGCATATACCACAGTGGCCCTATAAGATTAGTACCATATAGCCTAGGTGTGTAGTAGGCTATACCATCTAAGTTTATGTAAGTACTGCAGGGGAGGAAGAAACTTTCCTCTACCCTTCTAGGTTCTTCTGGCTGGTCTAAGAATTAAATTGACATGAGACAGGTTAACAGGAGAAAAACAAACAAAAGTTTAATAACACGTATACATGGGAGAAACCCAGGAAAACCAAGTAACTCACCAAAATGGCTGAAGCCCTCACCTTAATTACCATCCTCAGCTAAAGACAAAAGAAGATGTTGGGGGTGGGGAGAGTCAGGGACTTCAAAGAGAAGGAAGGCAATTCACAGGTAGGTGAAAAGGAGCAAACATTTGGAAAACAAATGTTGTTTGGCCACACAGAAACAGAAGAACACACAAGGGGAGCCCAAGAAACAGGATTTTCTAGGTTCCTCCCTGTCTACCACCTAGTTTATATTATGCTAAAGTGATAGCTTGCTTCCTGAGACAGATTTTTTTAACTGAATTCTTTTGGGCAGTTAAGGGGGAGGTGACAAGAAAAACTTTCTGAGTCTTTTGTTTCTTAGAAATAATCAGCCTAAAATAATCTTCATGTTAAAGAGACACATTTGGGGATGGCAAATTTTGTTCCCCTTCAGTACACTCTAAGTTTGCACAATGACAAAATCAGCTAATGACACATATCTCAGGACGTATTATTAAGCGATGCATGACTGTATTTCCTTGCTTCGTAGGTTTAAAATGGATACAGCCTCAATCCTTCTCTCCTTGCAGTTCTTTGCTGATAAAATAATCTCATAGTCTGATTCTAATATTACTAAATTCGAATTAATAATATATCAGAATCTGAAGAGATGAATGATATTTTACAGCTACACAGGGGAGCTTGCAAAGCTCCATAATGACTAGGTTTTTTTTTTTTAAATAGTGACGTTTATTTTGAGCCTTCTTTATTCTTTTAGTACATGATCTGATGGGAAGTCAGGATGAATTAAAGATGATCACGAGATTGAAATAAATTAACTCTTTCAGGACACCAGAGCTTTATCTCTTAGATGCTAAATTTCCACAAATGTGAAATTTGAAATATACATTTTCCACAATCTTTCTGGCCTGTGTTTCTTAAACTTGTATAATATGTAGAGTCTTTTAAAGGGAAAAACAAAAACAAGGACAAAAATCTTCTCTTCGAACCCTGGTATAGTGTATATTGTAATGTTACTTAATAATATGTAAACATAAAACCAAGCATAAATGTCTTATGCTTATACTTCTTACAAAACATAATTACAAATAAAATACAAACAGATCTATAAACCTGAGGAAGTCAATTTCACAATATTGGTTTTTAATGTAATAAGAGATGTTTTGTTGAAATGAAATATCTGCTCACCATGTGAATATGGCATTGTCTTTCTATGCACAGATTCTTGTAACCAGCATGGCAATAAGGTGTACTGCATGGTGACAGTTTCCCTAATATTTTGTTTTTGGAAACACTCTTTGTGCAATGTAATTATTGACTTTTCTCTGTCTCTGTTCTTATTAATACTTCTTGGCGCCAAAATGATTATATCTACAAACGTGAACGCTGGGTTCATACAGCATACTTGGTTATAAGGTAGTGGTCTAGAAGACCCAGAAATTGCTTAGATAATTTTTTAAATTATTATGGGAAATCAAAACACAAATATGAAAAATGTATTATTAAGGGATAATTTTAAAAAAAGCAAACTCAAGATTGTTACACAAATATGAAAAAACTATCAAAATTTTTATTTAACTCAGTTATTAATCGGGAAAGTAATAAGATGTTGATTCATACATAAATAGTTGAGTCAGTAATGTTGAAATGAATCCACAAACAGATGCAAAACTAGCTTTTTCCCCTAGGGTTGGAGTGGGGAGAGAAATCAATTTTCTCTTCACCAGAAGGAATTTGCATGTCTTTGGATAACTATCCTTTTAACTGCTATCAGTTATATGTAATTTACAGCTTTGTAAAATAGTTCAAATTTCCCTCCATAGAATCAGATAACTCAGAAGGGTATGCTGGATAATGCCTCCTTTTCATTGAAGAACTCAGTCTTCTTTGGGTCCATTCCAAAGTCTTTCACAATTTGTCAATCTACTATATTTAAGAGGAATATACAGACCCATAGAATCTATCCATGGATCTCTATGGAAACCTTGAAGACTTCCTCAGCTCGGCTGTCTCTCCTGAGAACTGACCTCTAGACACATATAGATGCCCCATGTGTGACTCTAGTGTTAGAGGAATGTGTAGCTCTCCCATCAGATATAAACACCAAGCAACTTATTTGAACAAGTTGGAAGTCTTCTAAGGAAGAAGAACTGTGATAACAAATCCCATATCTTTTACACATGAAAATTTTGCCCAACAGCAGACAGTTATAATGATAAGCCAGATCTTCAATAGGGATGGCAATTACCACATACCAGCTATTGCACTAAGTATTTTACATATATCATTTCATTAAATATCACAATAGCCCTATAGGTATGTGCATTTTATGAGTGAGAGAATTCGGCCTAAACTAGCCACATGGTAAATATTAAAGAAAAGATTATTGACTGAAAAACAGGGCAAAAATAAGTATATAGGTATTTAATGAAATATGCAACTCATAATCAAGACAGTATCTTAAGGACTGGTTTAGGTGACACATGTTGTTGTCCCTAAGTTAGATGCTCAGTCAATATTTATGGAACACTTTCTAGTGCTTCCCACCTCATCTGGGAAATTGACTGTCCAACCTACATTTTTTCATAGGCTGGTGTATACATTTGTCATAGCACTTGCCAAACGGCATTAAATTATCTTTTTATGTGTTTATGTCTCCTTACCTTCACTGGCTAAGCTATGAGTTACTTTAGAGGAAGGGCTATGTTTTATTCATATGTCCATCCATAGTGCCTTGCACAGTGACTGGCAAGTACTAGAAAACTAAATATATACTTTGAACTTATCTAAAATGTGCATATGCAGTAAAACTAATTCCTAAAATTGAACCTCTGGAAAAATTCAGTCTTAAGTCAGTAGTTCCAAAGATTTTAGTTCCTCTTTCAAAATGTTTCAGTACTGTTAGATAGATTTTAGTGTTTAATAGATTTATTAAGTTTGGAGCTGCTTAAAATTTGCTCTAAGGACAGATGGAAAGGCTTGTCTTATTATTGGATACAAGCCTGCAGACTGAATGTCATGATGTGACTTTTTTGAGAGTTAGTGGGGAAGAAGGCTGTGACAATGCAAAAACCATTAAAAATCGTCTAGAATTTTGCACCACAATTATGTATCCAATGGATTGAGATTGAGAAAGTCTTATGTGCCAGTACGTATAAGGTTCTTCAAATCTCACAAATCAATACCACATTTTTCCTTAAAGCAGATCTTAAAATACCAGTAAATATCAAAAAATGACTAAGGAACTAGAAGCACAGTGAGCTGATATTCACATTGGCAGAAAGAAAGAATAGAAACCAAAACTATCTAAAATGGGATTGGGAAAGTAACAATTGGAGAAGTGGAAAGAAAAATTATACTAAAATGCTAGAAAAATGCTCCACTATGTTAACTATTCTAATCATCAACTATTTGGTTATAGAATAAAAATAAAACATGCTATTTTTAAAAAATGTATTACTTGATCAAAATATAAACATTTCTTAAATATTCAATATGTTAAACCTACACAAACAGGAATGATAATTCCTAATCAGCAATAGAGGATTTCTTTCGAATGTATCACTGACCAGAGTAAAAAAGTAATTAAAGTGTCATTCTACAGTTTGGATTGCAATCTGACAATATTTTCTGTGGACATATGGAATGGTTCTCATATTAACTCTAAACAGTTATCTAAAGCCCCAGTTACTTTAGAGTTTAGTGGCCATTTTCTGTCCTGCCAGTTGAATGTGGCCCAAACCCTAGGTTGTCTGGTCAGAGACTGGGAAGGTCAATAGAGAACAATAAGAGGGAATGTTGTGGATGTTTGGTTGATTAAATATAAGGCATTCATTATCCATTATGGCTTTGGTTTAAAGTAAGCTTCTCATTCCAAAGCTAATTTTTTAACTACTCGTTCTTTCTAGCATGTTTCCTCTTAGAGCAATTTTTTAAAAATCATGTTGGTTTTCTTCTAGACGGTTTTACAAAATAAACAGTAGGCTAGTCTTCCTTAGAAGGCTTGGAAATTCTATAATTTAATTATATAGTTCATGTTTTCTTTATTTTTCCACTTTTTAATTATATTCTTTCATTTATTTAATCTTATAAATTGCTCCTCCCATTTTGGGAAGATAATTTTTGATACTAGTTAGGCTGAGGAAAATTTTCATGTGCTTTATAAATTGGATTGCCCACAGAGCGACTATATTTAAGAGTTGGGGGGGGCGGACAATGGTGAGGAAGATGTATTTACCTGAAAGCATTTTACAGTGGAATGCTGGTCTAGTCATGGTTATATTTTGTTTGTATGTCAAGTACTGCACCTGTCATAAGCTTGGATTTATCGTGAGTACTCATAATGCTTGTTGTTGGGAGAGCCTGCAAATCTCTCATTGGCAGCAGAGTCACCAGAAGTAGATGCACCTGTCTTCCCAGCTGGGATCTGCTCATGGGAAAGAGGGTCATTTAACACCATGTTATCCTCATGGACAGCTGTATATATAAGCTGCCTTAGGCTGTAGACGACCTAAATTTTGTTTAAAAACAACCTCAATGTCCAAATGAAATTTGACATGAAAAGTATTTTGATGTTTTGATTCAGTAGATTTAGAGAGCATATAGGCTTTATTTTATTTATTTATTTTTTTTGTGAGGAAGATCAGCCCTATGCTAACATCTGCCAATCCTCCTCTTTTTTGTGCTGAGGAAGACTGACCCTGGCTAACATCCGTACCCATCTTCCTCCACTTTATATGGGAGGCCGCCACAGCGTGGCACGCCAAGCGGTGCGTCGGTGCAGGCCCAGGATCCGAACCGGCTCACCCTGTGCCGCCGCAACGGAGTGCGTGCACTTAACCGCTTGTGCCACCGGGCCGGCCACTAGGTTTTATTTTAATAGGAAAATGTTATCTGGTTTGCTGTGGTCTGATTGCTGTAACAGGTTTTAAAGACTCAGCGAACACCAAGATTTTCAGCTTACATTAGCTTGGGGTTTAGCATAAAATAGTTCATTCTCTTTTGATGCAAGCCCTTGGTTAAAACATGGGCCTTCTCTCAATGCTACAACCATAACTCTTTGCCCATTTTAATTGTCCATTTTCCCCAATAGACTCTAAGCTCAAACATTCTAGGGGCTGTGTTTGTTTTGCTAACTATTATTTTCTCTAGCACACTGCACTGTGTTAACTCTGGATATATTTGTGCTTAATAAATCTTTGTTAAGTGGATGCATGAATGAAAGAATGAAGAATTGTTTTTCACTATTCAGGACAGAGGTGAAGACTCCATCTTAAAAACTCCCAGATTCAAAATAATTCCAAAACTGAGATGTCTCTTTGAGTCCTATTGTTTGTTTTTTATTGTGGTATAATTTACTCATGATAAAATGTAGATTTTGAGGGCACAGTTCCATACAGTTTTTTCAAGTGTATGTACCCATGTAATTACTATCCCCATCCAGATATAGAATTTTTCCATTATTCCAGAAAGTTTCCTCATGCCACTTTCCAGTTAATCCCTCACAACTACTGTTCTGATGATCACCATAGCCTTTTTTATTTTTTTGCTTTTCTAGAGCTTCATGTAAATGTAACCATAAAATATGTACTTTGTTGTGTCTAGATAATTTCACTTAACTTTAAGACTTTTAGATTTATTCATATTGTTCCCATTGGTATATAATTGGATTAATGGGAGTCAAGTAATTACCCATAGTTAATAAGATTGGGGCTAGCCCATGGTGTAGTGGTCAAATTTGGTGCGTTCCAAATTTGGTGCCGTCAAATTTCGGTGGCCCAGGTTCACGGGTTCGGGTCCTGGACGCAGACCCACTCCACTCGTCAGCCATGCTGTGGCAGTGACCCACATATAAAAAAGTAGAGGAAGATTGGCACAGATGTTAGCTCAGGGCTAACATCTGTGGAGGCTCCACAGGCAGATCATTTGACAAACCAAGCCCATCAAGAGGGACACATTTTAGAGCTGGTAACAAGCCCAGGCTTCCTGACTTCTCTGAGCCTTATACAGCACTACACCATTGGTTTCTCTTATCCTTGAGACAATTCTGTGGGCAAACAAGGTGTGTGTAACCAGTTGTAGAGGTTAAAAAAGAGCTCCAAAATTAGATATTTCCACTAAAAGTCCTCTTTAAAATATATTTTCAGTAACATTTAACTCTGGGGTGTAGAGGGTGGTGTTTGGGTAGAATTACAGAGGAGGTTTGCAAAGAATCATAATCAGTTTGCAAGCAGTGGAAAGAGGCTTGCCAAGTAAAGCCCGTAGAAAATGGATTCACCGAATTAGAGCAGTCCATGATCTACTGCCAAAGCCAGCTTATTTTCTTTACTAGTTCCAAAAAAGAATGCTTGCAACTTTGTGGTAATTCAAGGCTATCTTATAGAACATGCTGGCAGGGCACACTTTTGCACTGGCGCAGGTCAGTATTATTATAGACTTGATGGGGAATTCAGAGCTCTGGGAGGGATTTTTAGGTCAGAAAAAAATTAGGCGTAGGAGATTAGGGACCAAAATGTGTTAATTTATTTCACAGCAGAGTAAAGCAGCAAAACAGTTTTAGCGAAGCCGCAGACAGGACTGTATACGCCTAACAATTTTTGGCTTCTCTTGCAAAACATTTGCTACTGCTAATGAGACCAAAGAATAAAATTGTAATTTAGGGAAAGTAAGTAAATAATTGTGGAGAATAGTTAATATGACATTATAACAGGTAAAGACACCATTCACTCAAAGATGGATAAGGGGGAGATTATAAGTGATTTAAAGAAAGAAAATTTCCTCTTCAAATTAAGTATTCTTTAAATGCTGATTATTTTGTACAAGACAGTTTGATGCAAGATATGTGGAAATTTCATGAAATGGCAAAAAAATGAGAATATGAACACTTGAAACCGAGTGTTAATGTTAGCTGAAGCACGTCAAGAAGATTATTTATACATTTTTCTTTTTCCTTAGACCCCGTAGAGGCACTTCAAGAACTGCTCAGCCTGGGAGCGGAGGAACTGTGTGACAGCACGGATGCTCTACCCTGAGACAAGGGCAGAAGTTTTCTTCACAGGGTAACAGCTGATTCCTACTTTTCGTTTTGTCATCTTTGAAAATTAACAAAACTGTGACATAAAAATAGTCTGTATTATCAGAAGCATTAAGGGTGCTCTGAATTTGTTCCTAGCTTTGTGGTAGTTCATGCTTTATACCTTTCATGTGAAGATGTTTGGGAATAGTTCCTTGGCAAATGTTATTCTTGTGTTTGAAGTAGGATGATATGTAGAAACAATGAAAACTGCGAAGCACCAATCTGGCCATTTTGGATTAAAACATCGTTAGCACAGATTTTCTCTTGAGGCGCTTCTCAGCCTTGTTCTTGTCATGTGCACATAGAGAATAGCACTATTCTTATGGTACACCATGGAGGCTGATCACAGCCAGAGACTCCTGGCCCTGCCCCGCAGCTCCAGAGCAGCTCTGGGGCTGGAGGGATCAAATCTTAGGACGTCTGTAAACCACTGTTTGTGGGAGCTTTGCTGGGAGCAATAGAAACTTTCCTTTTTGAAAGCCCTAAAATGTCCCCTGCTTTTTATGCATCTCTATGATTGGAGTCTGGGTTTAGAGGAGTTTTTCTTAGGGAAAAAAATGATACTTTGGACCCTAAATTTTCATGTGAAGTTAATTTTACCTCAAGATTGAACAGTGTCCCTGATCTTGTATCAAGAAACTTGAACTTAGACTATTTTCCTTCTTCCCGTCCATTAGCACAATGATCAAGAAGCCCTCTCCGAGAGGATCCAGGGAGGCATCTTAATTCTGGCAGGACTCCTTGTTGTCCTAGGGCTCTGGGGAAGTTTTCTTAAGACAAAATCTGCCCCAAGGGTCACCAGGACTCCTCATGGTCTGGGGTCATTTTATAGTTTAGGTTTTACTTCAATATTTGGCCTAGTCTGGGTAATTCCTCTTTTAGTTATTATCTTAGTAATTATGCAAAAAATGCTTGGGGCTTTTACAGATTTGGGGCCTGACTAAAACTCAGACTGCATATTACAAAATCACAGATTTCAGCTAATGGGACCCCAATACTCTCTGGTATTTCCTCTGTGCCTTATTCCAAATTTGTCACAGGTACCCCCACAGTGACCCCCTCAAGAATATGAGGTAACAGCTGGGATGCCCAGTAGTATCACCATGAAAGACTGACATGAAATATCCTTTGATCACAATTCTAGAAGCTGTCTTATCTTGGCAGGATTTTTGTCTTGTTTTGTTTTGATTTGGTTTGGTTTATAACCTCTGTATCTTAGGTTTTTCTTTTGTTTTGTTTTTTATTAACAGACTTTTTTTAGAGCATTTTTAGATTTACTGAAAAATTAATTGAAAACTACAGATAGTTCCTATCTACCCCCCTCCCTCAAATACACAGTTTCCCCCATGATTAGCATCTTGTGTTACTGTGGTACATTTGTTGCAATTGATGAACCAATATTGATACATTATTATTCACTAAAGTCCATTATATAAAGATTCACTCTTTGTATTGTACATGCTATGGGTTTTGAAAAATGTGTAATGACATGTTTCCATCATTGCTGTGTCATACAGAATAGTGTCACTGCCATGGAAATGCCATGTGTTCCTCCTTATTTGCCCTTCCCTCTCTCACTGAACCCCTGGTAACCTCTGATCTTTTTACTGCCTGCAGAGTTTTGCCTTTTCAAGAATGTCATATAATTGGAATTATACAGTATATAGCCTTTTCAGATTGGCTTCTGTCACTTAGCAATAGGTTTTTAAGATTCCTCCATGTCTTTTTGTGCCTGGATAGCTCATTTCTTTTTCTTGCTGAATAATATTCCGTTGCACAGATGTACCACAGTTTGTCCATCCATTTGCCTATTGAAGGACATCATGGTGCTTCCAAGTTTGACAGTTATGAAAAAAGCTTCTATAAACATTTCTCTGCTGACTATCATGGGACATAGTTTTCAACTCATTTGGGTATATTCCAAGGAGTGTGATTACTAGATCATATGGTAAGAATATGTTTAGTTTTATAAGAAACTGCCAAATTCAAAGTGGCTGTGCCATTTTGCATTCCCACCAGCAATGAATGAGAGTTTCTGTTGCTCCACATCCTCACCAGCCTTTGGTGTTGTCAGTGTTTTGAATTTTAGCCATTTAACAGCTTTTCTCATTGTCTTAGATTTTTAATACAATTAATTACAAAAGACATTGTAACTGCCCAGAAGACTCTGGACACATAGCTAATAAAAATTTCTTCAGTATTTACATGGTAATGATGTTGATTAAGAATCCGAGCTTTCCCCTGAACATCCACCGTGGTAAGGCAGGTTTATGAGGTAAGAGTGTGTGTAAACATAAGTGTGTATGTATGTATGTATGTATGTCTATACCTATTATTCTCTATTATAGAAAGAGGCTATAACAGGCAAAGGCTTTTCAAATAATATACCATTAAAATGAAAATATGCAGAGTATATCAAAGATATATTTGTTTCAAAAAATGAAATACACATATTCTATAGATTCTGATATTAAAACAGGCCATGCTTGGTGTTATTTAAAGCTAGCTTTTAACATGAACAACAGTGTTATATATAAGCCATACAAAATTAGTCATTTTAACTTTTGTATTCAGTTAAATTCAGCCATGCAGATATAGCCATAGGAAGAGATCCTTCATAATCTTTTCAAGTTATAGTAGTTTTTCTGTATACTTGGTCTATGTTTCTGCTTTAGATTTGATTCTATTACTTTGTCAATGTTTCTGATGAGATAAACTTCCATACTAGAGGGTTACTTTCTTCAATGTAAGGACTGCTTCTTTCATATTTCTATCTTCAAAATATAGCATAATGTCTGTGTTAAAGAAAAAATTTTCATGACAGTTGTTAAAGACAGAAGGCAGACTTTATTCAAGATGTACTACTGAAATGTAGTTTTACCGTCAGGGAGGGAGATTGGCCTCAACTCCAAATACAACAAGGACAAGTGGAGATTTACAGCCACGGAGTGGGGTGGGGATCAGTGGGTGGAAAATTACTAAGAGGCTAGGGGATCCTTGCTAGACTGATTCAACAGGATTCTTGCTGAAGGCAGGCCAGGTGATAAGATATGGAAGGTGGGGGATGGGGAATGGGATCAGATATCAGGGGAAGGGAATTTTTGATAAACTGACTCAGCAGGATTCTTGCTAAAGCTGGACTAGGCAGGCCAAGGAGAGAACCCAAGGTCAGAGCTTAGTTAAGAAGAGAATTCAGAGGCTGACCCAGATGAAATAGACACGTCCTCTACTTTCTAAAAAAGATGCATTCTGGTGGAGGAGAGATGAGGGAGAGAGGAAAAGGAATTGTGTTCTATTAGTGATAACAGATTAAATACATATACAGATTTTATAGAGAAGTAGAATGCTAAGAGGTGTGTTGGCATTGGATGTACCTGAAATCTAGGTTCCTGATTCATTGATATCGTGGTATATGGAAAACTTGTTTTTCAAACATCCGTAGTCTTTGTTGAAATTTCACTCTCTTAGGCCCCACACCTAATGTCTGAGTAATTAGAAAGGTCCATGATTCTTCACTTTTTTTTTTTTTTTTTTTTGTGAGGAGATCAGCCCTGTGCTAACATCCGCCAATCCTCCTCTTTTTTTGCTGAGGAAGACGGCCCTGGGCTAACATCTGTGCCCATCTTCCTCCACTTTTATATGGGACACCACCACAGCATGGCTTGCCAAGCAGTGCGTCGGTGCGCGCCCGGGATCCGAACCAGCGAACCCCGGGCCACCGCAGCAGAGCGCGCGCACTTAACCGCTTGTGCCACCGGGCCAGCCCCCATGATTCTTCACTTTTAACAAGCACTCCTGATTATTCTGTTGCAAGAGACCAGTAGCCCGCACTTTAGAAAACACTGATCTGTACCACTTACAATTCTCCTCCCTGCAGTGTGGTTGATGTTAGAAAGTACCCCTGAGAATAGGGCGATAGGGAGATCAGGCCCAAATATGGGAACCAAGAAAATGCGCTAACAAGATTGAATAACTTCATGGCCCCTTACAGTGGTGTGGTTGATGGAGGATTGCCCTAAGAGTCTGAAAATGAGAAAACAAGCTAATTGGAGAGACTAGCACAAAAATTGTGTCCAATATTAGAATGTTTAAAAAAAGAATGAAATGCATATTTTGTAAATAGAATAAATATTTTCTAAATAGAAAAAATATAATACAATTACATCAATATTCAATGAATTATTTATTTCAAAGGTGTTAGTTATGATATATACAATTGCAGGGAAATGGTAAATACCCCAAAAATTCCAAAAATGGAGAAATGATTAAGTTAATCAGTACTCCTGTCCCAGTGGAATATTATTTTCACTGCTTTGAAGAATGATGACATTTAGGAAGTATGTAACATGATATGTTGCAAGAAAAGTGAGAATCCGCAATTATATGTTTGATAGGCTGTTTCCACATAAAATAGGTATGTATATGTGATGAAATTTCAGGAGTTTTGAATTCTAAAATTTTCTTAGATACAGACATGCATCACTTAACCCTGGGGATATGTTCTGAGAAATGCATCATATCTGATTTCATTGTTGTGTGACCATCACAGAGTGTCCTGAAGGGGAACAAAATTTGCCACACCAAAATGTGTCTCTTTAACATGAGGATTGTTTTAGGTTGATTATTTTTAAGAAAGAAATGGCTCAGAAGGTTTTTCTTATTACCTCCCCCTTAACTGCCTAAAAGAATTCAGATTAAAAAATTCTGTCTCAGGAAGTGAACTATCACCTTAGCATAACATGAACTAGGTGGTAGACAGCGAGGAACCTAGAAAAGCCTGCTTGTTGAGCTCCCCTCTGTGTTCTTCTGTTTCTGTGTGGCCAAACACTTGCTTTCCAAACGTTCACTTCTTTTTACCTACTTAGGATTTCCTTTTCTTCCCTTTGACGTCCCCGATCCCCAACATCTTCTCTTGTCTTTAGCTGAGGATGGTATTTAAGATGAGGACTTTGGCCATTTTGGTGAGGTACTCAATTTTCCTGAGCTTCTTCTATGTATACCTATTATTAAACTTTTGTTTGTTTTTCTCCTGGTAATCTGTCTCATGTCAATTTAATTCTTAGACCAGACAGAAGAACTTAAAAGGATAGAGGAAAGTTTCTTCCTCCCCTTCAGTACTTACACAAACCCCAATGGTATAGCCTACTACACACCTAGGCTATGTGCTACTAATCTTATGGGACCACTGTTGTATATGTGGTCCGTCATTGACCAAAACATAGTTATGTGGTACATGACCGTATTATACGGTACTCACAAAATCAAATGCTAGAATCTAAAACCTAGATGAGATGAATCAATAATATCTAGAATCACAAGATTTGGGCATGAATTTTTAATAGTTAAAAGTAAAAAATATTTAAATTAAAAGATGTTTTGAGTGTATGCTAATATTGAGCCCTAGTAAACTATCTAAAGCAATCATACCCACATCTGGCTGATTATCAGAACAATTTGGGGGCCTTTGGAAAATATGAATTCCTCAGAAACCAGACAAGTGACTCAATTTGTACAGATCTGAGTAGGGCCCATCAAACCTGAATTTTTCAAATGCTCTACTGGTAACTATATTGATTAGCAA
Organism: Diceros bicornis minor; assembly: GCF_020826845.1. Taxonomy (NCBI): domain Eukaryota; kingdom Metazoa; phylum Chordata; class Mammalia; order Perissodactyla; family Rhinocerotidae; genus Diceros; species Diceros bicornis. The sequence goes on from NC_080749.1 coordinate 49,340,505, forward strand.
GGGTTGGCAACCACTGCTGTGGGAAAAACAATTTACAACTCTAAGAATTTCTGCAATGATCAATATATGACCAAAAAAAGATAAGGGCAAAATAGTGTCAAATTCTAGAATGTTTAATGTATATAACATGGTAAATAAAGTAGAAGTTCAGCGAAGGAGAAGAGTAACTTGAGGAGGATTATTTAGGAGGGCCTTCTAGAACAAGAACCTTGGAAGCATTAGTGGCAGAGGTAGGGTAATGCTGCAGAAACCCAAAACTTCATCATCTCAATAACTTCACGTTAAGACTAGAACTGGTGAGAAAATGAGACCTTGAAACACTTAGAGATGGCAGTGAAAGAGTGGCACCGTTGGGGGATGCCAGCTTTCTCACCAGTCCAAAGTGTAAGCCCTCCACACCTTCCCTAGAGGCCCAAGTTCCTTCCCAGGTTTTTCTTCCCAAGTTGGATCCTGGCTTTGAGGCAAAAGATCCCTCGTGGGAGAAGAGGCTCCTCAGCATTTTGGGATGGAAAGGCGTGTGTAGTTTGTAAATCAGTGTTTCTTTAGGTGAAGGGAAAGAAAGTGAAGAAAGGCACATTAGAATATTTGTGGAAAGACAAAACATTTATTATTTATGTTTATTAAAAGAATTTAATGCTTTTGAAAGGCAGAGAATCAATCACAGAATAAGTTGAACTTGAGCCTTTACAAATAGGTATGATTTGCTTTCTCAGAACATGAAAGGTGGAGGTGAGAGGCATTTCAGTGATGGGGACCACATATAACTGCATAAGCCAGCCCAGTGTCTTTCTTCTGTGAGCTCAATTTCTTCTTTAGTACAAATGCTGTTGTTTAAACTTGCATTCCTCTAGCTCATGTTGCCTAAACTGACAGTAAATTAGTTTTATGCCATATAGGACCTAGGAATAGGAGGTCAACAACTATTTCTTAAGCAAAAACAGCCAATACCAGCTTGACTAGAGTCAATTAAGGAGTGGGCGTAGATGAGGCTGGATGCAATTGATAGTCAGACTGAGCAGGGCCTCAATCCCAGAATAAGGAATTTTGGCTTGGCCATATGGTGAAGGTTTCTGAGAAGGATGATGAGAAGATAAATGTGGGTTCTGAAGAAGAAAATCAGCCAACAGTAAAGGAAATGGATTAAAGAGAGGGGGAACAGGAAACGCAATTAGCATGCTGATTAGCTAATTACCATGAGAGGAAACCTGGACTGGGCTGTTGGCAGTGAAAAGAAAAAGAAGGTAGTGGATAATATAGGAAAGTTTTTCAACTCAATTAGAGTAATATTGATTAATCACCTACTAAGTACCAGTCACCGTTCTAGGCCACTGGGAGAGGAGTGAACAAAATAGAGCATATATTCTATCAGGGAAAACAAACATAAGGAGCAATAGCTAATAAATATAACAAATAATATATATAACATTTTGGAAGTTGGATGTGTTGTAGAAAAATACAAGTTTGAGCAGAGTAAAGAGAATCAAGGGGGAGAAGGGCAGCTGTTTGCAATATTACATAGGATGGGTGGGGCAGGGGGCCTCATTGAAAAGGAAGAAAGATTTGAGGAAAGTTCAAGAGTGAACCAGTGCCCTGGGGGAAGAGCACTCCAGGGACAAAGGAAAGGAAGAGCAAAGACCCTAAAGTTTGAGTGTACCTAGGGTACACCAAGAACAGCCACATTTTGAATTTATAATCTATCTCAAGGCAAGATACTCAATTGTACCAATCACCAACTACTGAAATTTTGCTACTGGAAAGAATCTTCCTCTTTGCAGCTCTGCTTCAGGCCAGATTGGATTAATTTCTAAAGGACGAAAGAAATAGAAAGAAGAGTGAATTAAGGAGTCAGCCTTGGGCTGTGCCCATGGTTCAAGTCAGTTAGAGAAAGTGAAGGAGATTGGAGAAGTCAGAGAAAAACCAGGATCCTGTCTGTCCTTAAAGCTGTATAAAGAGGGCTCAGCTAAGAAAAGGAGGCTCCCAGGTACCAAATGCAGAAAAAGCTTAAGGAAAACAAAGACTAGAGATGGCAGAAACACAAAACCAGTGGGGTTGGGAGTGGGGCATTGGGGTCACGAAGGCCATTGATGACCCCGGAGAGAACAGTTACAGTGGACTGAGAGCACAGGATTACAAAGTACCCAACTGGTCATGTTTCCTAGACCAGACACGATGAAAAATCTCTGCTGTTAAGAATTAGTAGTATCCTAGACAAGAAGTATATTAGTTTTCCACTATCCATTAAAGATATTTTAATAATGTCTTGAAATCTGTCTTTGCTAAAAAGTGTTGACAAGTTTGAAAGAAGAAAATTAAATGTGCTAGGCTTCAAACTGGAGAAGTGTATGTGCGACTTTTACTTCCCCTTTGCCCTCCATGTCTGCTCTGATTTCATAACAAGGCCCAGAATTGACATGTTGAAGAACTGAGGTCTGCACATGCTTTGGTGGGGTAATGTTGCAGTATTGCTCAATTTGCAGAAATCCTCTGGCCTGAAGTGTGGTTTTTTTCAGGTCATGACCAAAGCTTGTATTTTATTAATGCCTCAAGCCTTTTTTTTTAGGACACGTTGATGTTCTGGTTTCAAAACGCCAACGGAAACACCTGGTATCATAGGGTTAAGAGTGGAGCCTGTCAATATTTGATAATCTCTTCAATTGCTTCCACACTGGATTTTTTTTAAAAAAGGTTTTAAGAATTAAAACAGCAATAAGTACTGACTCAATATACTTCTGTCAGAATGTTAATGAAAAGGTATACAGGAGTCAGGGATTTATAAAATTGGTACAGTCAGGTGTGGTTTCTGCTCTCTCTGCTATGACCTAGAATTCATTTGTTAAAATATTTTTTTATGATATGTAGTAAGCCTACCAGAAAAAAAGTGCTTTGAAAGCAGTGAGAGATTGGACATTTAAAGAATGGAAAACATCTTAACATAAAAAAAGGGATGGGCTTGTTCCTCTGGGAAACAAATTGGGGAAGTGTGTTCAAGTTGATGTGTTAGATGGTGAAGTTATTTGGAATTTCAGGACCCATTGTAGGGAACTTTCAGAAGCAGATCAGATTCATATTTAAGGTCACTCCTTTGCCCCTTATTCTTTCCTCTTCGTTCCAGGTTCTCAACATCCTGCCTCTATTAAAACCTGCTCTCAGGAACGGCTTCATTGTCCCTCTTTTTACTTCATGTGAATTTAAGGCACTATTACTTCTCCCAAGTGTATTCACATTTTAAACAGAAAGGAAGGTTGTGTCTCCATTTAAAATAGTTACAAAACAACTTGCTCAGTCATTATGTAAGACCTGGGGAAATTATGGACTGTTTTTTGACTTGGTGGTTACACTTTTACAGTAGTCTCCCCTTATCCACAGGGGATGTTCCAAGACCCCCAGTGGATACCTGAAACCACAGATGTACCAAACTCTATATATACTATGTTTTTTCCTATGCATACATACCTATGATAAACTTTAATTTATAAATTGGGCACAGTAAGAGATTAACAATAACTAATAATAAAATAGAATTATAACAATATACTGTAATAAAAGTTACCATAAATCTTAGCAACCTCAGCATACAATTTTTTTCCTTTACTTATTAAGTAAAGAACTTTCACCTTTTCACTTAAAGGAAGCACTTTATGGCTTCTCTTTGGCATATCCGCATTGCCAACATCACTACTCTTGTGCTTTGGGGCCATTATTAAGTAAAATAAGGGCTACTTGAACACAAGTACTGTGATAGCAGGATGGTCGATCTGATAACCGAGATGGCTACTAAGTGACTAATGGACAGATAGCATACAGCGCGTGGATATGCAGGACAAAAGGATGATGCATGTCCTGGGCAGGATGGAACAGGACAGTATGAGATTTCATCAGGCTACTTGGAATGATGTGCAATTTAAAACGTATGAATTGTTTATTTCTCGGATTTTTCATTTAATATTTTTGGACTATGGTTGACCATAGGTAAGCGAAACCATGGAAAATAAAATCATGGATAATGGAGGACTACTGTATATTTATTTTTTGCTTCCATTTTATATTAAAGGAAATGTGTAGTTCCCATAATTGCAACATGATGGTATACTTGTTGCTTTTAATTTACCTGCCTTTTTCTTTCTCAACTCCACAATTAATTTGGCTAAATTTGTTAACAAATGAAAAATTCTAACTGCATTAGTTGTGTGTACTTTTACTATTTATTATTTGATACTTCATCATCATGTTTCAAATGAGAAAAATCATAAAATGAAATCTAGATTTTATATTCTGTGATAAAAATCACCACTTTTTCCTTGAAGACATTGTCTCAGAAATAGTATTTTAAAAGATAGCGCTATTGGTTTCATTTCTTGGAAGGGGAAACATCAGTCAGAGTAGTAAGATAGAAATCTAGTATATTTGGTATTATGAGACTCAAGGATTTAGCAGTAAAAAGAAATCTTTACCGAAGAAAACATTGGCATATTTTGTTAAGAGGAACAGAGTTGGATTGCTCTATTTGGCTGCAAATCTGCAACACTAGAAGTAGTTACTTAGAAATAAAAGCTTTTCTGAAGCTTTTTATTTGAATTAGTCATTGTAATTGCATAAATAACAGAATTTTTAATTTTTATAAGCATAGAAGTATGCATTTTTTTAAATCCTTCAATATCCAAAAATACATAAGACATATGCTTTGTAGAAACAGAATAAGAAAGAAAATAACATTTTGTCAAAGCATCTCAAAGCTCTACGTTAAAGGATGAAAGAAATTATGTTCTCCAGGCCGGGCCCCGTGGTTTAGCGGTTAAGTGCCCACGCTCCACTGCTGGCGGCCGGGGTTCAGATCCCGGGCACGCACCCATGCACCGCTTCTCTGGCCATGCTGAGGCCGCGTCCCACATACAGCAACTATAAGGATGTGCAACTATGACATACAACTATCTACTGGGGCTTTGGGAGAAAAATAAATAAATAAATAAATAATTAAAAAAAAAAAAAGAAATTATGTTTTCCCTTCCCCAGCAAAGAGCAGCAAATGAACAATTTAGATGGAGGAAATAAGCAAACCAAGTAAGAATCTGTGGCTGGGCTGGAACCTGGAGATACCATAGTTAAATTAACTTGATGGTCTGTTCTATTACTACAGTAATTTAAGTAAAATCTTGGGGACAGTGGAAAGCAGGTAATGAGAGAGAGAGGAGGGGGGAGAGAGAGAGAGAGGAGGAGGGAGAGAGAGAGAGAGAGAGTGTGTGTGTGTCTGTGTGTGTTTGTGTTTGAAAGACAGACAGTCCAAGAGATAGACGCTGAGAATGAGCTCAGAGGGAAGAATTTGTGTTCCAAGCAGAGGGAGATTTTTGATTATCTTTCAAGTTTACGGTTTGACACTAGCAATGGCTTTTGTTGCTTTGGAAACATCATTTCACCTTCTTGCATCTGAATTTTTCTGAGAAAAACATCTACTGAATGTCACAATAGCCTCACAGGAACAATTTAATAGTTACTGCTAAAAGCCTGTAAGAACTCTCAGGATAGAAGATGCGGTTTTGCAAGGGCATTCTCAGCCTCTGTCAATCTTAATTTAGCAGATTGAGAACATGATGGGTTTATTTACCAAAACATCAGTTGTAGAGAATAGGAGGCAAGAATAATTTTTTCGAAATTGTTAAAATGCTAGTTAAATAATGACCAGAAAATTACAAGTTGACCTTCTTCAGTGGCACTTGTGAAATATGGCTTTGAAATGTCCAGTTTTATTTCACCACTTTAAATGATAACTAATCAGGAAAAAGTCCCCTGGGGTGCTATCGATATGATCTTTAGAGAAAATTCTCTTCCTCTGTATTTTTTTTTATGAGTGTGGGATTTTCTCTCGGTTTGACCATATCTGGATGATCTGGCTGTATCCATCACTTATAGGAAATGCAAGCATCTAAAAAGCTCTGTGCCTCACCTGGACCCCAGACAGAACTTCATTTAGAAGGGGGGAAAAATGCTTGTATTGTGCTTGTTATAAAGACAAGAAGGTTTGCCCATAGCTACATTTTTTGTGAGCATCAATAATTCTTGAATACATTGCTACTACATAGATCTAAAGATGAATATAGCTGACCATCTCTTGGCTAATGTTATTGGAACTTTTAATTCACTTGCTGATTCTAACTTATTCTTGGGTGGGAGTAGAAAAATCTTTTGAAGAATGATTCATAGGAAGAGATTGATCCCACTGAGGTAATTATAGGCTCTTTAATAGTAGTTGGTTGTTTGAACCACAATCATTTACTGGTAGTAGGTGTATCACACTATATGAGATAGTGAAACTATTGACTAAAAAATTGAATAATTAGATTATTTCATTGGTTTGCTGTGAAATTCCTAAAGTAGAATAATAGGATACGCTTTTAAAATTGACATGTAAGGAAACACTGAGGTAAACAACTTCATGCTATATTTTAATAAATTAAAGTGCAGAGATCATAACATTACTGTCCTTTTAACTAACTTTATAAGATATTGTCTGGTAGAAGTAAAGGAAAATGAGCCTTGAATTTACAAAACTAGAAACTCCTTAAAGTGGGTATTTTGAACTAATTTGCTTTTTCCTTTTGATGATATGTCTATTAAATGGTCAATAAAAGCAAATAGAAAAAAGTTTATTAACTCAAAATTAAAAAATATTTATATTAATATCACTTTATAATTGTAATAATACTGTAATGTTTTAGTAATGCTAATGTATAAGATATCCAAAAACTATTTCTAGTTTTCAAATCTCAACTTCTCTATTTTTTACACTTAAGCTTTTAAATATGTTTAAAATTTTTTTTAATTTTAACTTGAAGCTCAAACTTAAAAGCCATCAATAAACTAAAACTAAAAACACCAATACACTTTATTTACAAAACAAAACCAAGTTTTAAACATTATTAAAAGTTTATAATTGCCTGTTAGTTGTAATGTAAATATAAAATCAATTAGATCTTTTCCAAATTTGGAAACCTTTTTGCCCAAGAAGACAGCTCTCAGAAATATTTATTTACACATCTGTAGCAGCAAAAAGAATATCAGTGAGGTTGAGCCACCACTGGGCTGCTCTTGCAGTAATTAAATACCTCAGACTTGACCTTGAAGTGCCTGCTTGTTTCTTGGCATTTGGCCTTCAAAGAAGTGTTGGGTTTGAGAGAAGTACGTGAATGAATTACATTCACGTTAACATTTATGGCAAGACTCTAGAGTCTCATTTCCACTCTAAACTCTTAAAGTGTTAATTCCTTTGAAGTTTTAAGTGTCCTAGTGAAATAAACTTGTCTTACGTCACCTCGAGATTCCATTTTTCTCTCTTATAATAGAAGCAAAAGAAAAAGGACCATGAATGGTTCATTCATTCACTCAAGAAACATTCACTAAAAGTCTCCTTTGTGTTAGGCAGTGAACAAGGTGGCAAAGGCTTACATTTTAGTAGTGGAGATACACATTAAACACAACATTTCACCAATCTTTACATAGGTACAATTATAAGAAATAATCATGAAGAAAAGAACAGAGTGTGATGAGCGCATATAACAGAATGCCTTAACATAGTCAGAGGGGTCAGGAATCTCCAGGAGAAAGACAGGTGAAGGTAAGGGGAATATCCCAGGAAAAGCAACCAGAGTGTTCCAAGGATATATTCAGTAGGATGTTTCCTGGACAAAACTGTAGGGCCACAAATGTAATTGTATAGGATTTTAATGAATACTTTATAACATATAGATTATTTCATGATACTTTTAAAGTTAAGATTATTGACATACTGCCCACTAAAACTTCTTATATTTCTCTTCATGATCCTTCTTCCTACCCAATCTCATGGATTGGCTCAACTATTACAAAAGTGTTTACAAGCAGTGAATAGACCCCATGGGTGTTCATGTGTGATTATTTGCGAAAAATTCAAGGGTTCATATAGTTCAAATCAAGATCTGTAGAGTCTCTGGTTGCCAAGAGGCTTCCCCTCACTTTACTATCACCCAGGCTACTGCTGGGTCCCGAACACTTACAAAAAGTAAAAAAGCTTATTGTTAAGTTTTTGCTATGTTAGACTCTTTAAAGCTTCCAATAGCTGATGTATTTTATGCGATAATGTCAAAATATAGTAGCTTGGCACTAAAAACCCTCAACAGTCGACGTGATCTCCAACCTACATTTCTAGCAGCATCATCCACTACTTCCAGACACAAATTCTATGCTTTGACCAAAGTAGTTCATTTACTTTTCCCCTAATGTACCTTAAGTGATCTCACTTCCACGAAGTTCCTCTCATCTTAAATGCCCACCCAGTGTCTCTTCTTCAAAAGTCTGTTCAGTCTTCAGCATAATATGATCACCGACCACCTTACTCCAGAGTGCATTTTCATATGAATTTGAATTTGAGAAATCAGGCAAGCTCTCTAATACTATTCCACATTCCTGGCTGCCCATCTGCTTGGAAACACTCATGAAACTGTGATTGCCTTCCTTGTGTTAAAATTTCAAGTGCACTTTGTTATCTTTCTTTTGTGGATAAGTTCCATTTACGTAACAGATTTACATATTGTCCTATATTCTAGGTATCCTTTTTATGTTTCAGACCCATCTTTCTAGCTTATCTTTAAATCCTTACGGTCAGGGTGCTTTGCCCATATCCAGTGTTCCATAAATGCGCGTTTCTGGGTTGGTGAAAAAGAACAAACACTTAGCAATAACCACCAAGCGGAAGAACTGCTGCATCATCACCAGGAACTTTCTGGCTCCCTGGATTAATGTGCAGTGGATTCAATTCCGTAACAGATTAACTGCTACCAATCATGAGGAAGTTAAAATACTCTCAGAATTTGGAAGCCAAATTTAAGTCATAATGAAGCTTCTTAATTCTGTGCCAAGCCCACAGATTGAATGTCTACTATTATTTAGCTGGCCTTACTTATATAGTGGTAATCATTTCCTGAGACTGTGCAGAACATTGAATTAGAATGGACACAATTCTAGCCCAGAGTCCACATACTAGTATCAGTTATAAGTAGTTCAAGATTAGGTATTGTATGCAATTATACATCGACCACGAAAGTAAGCACTAGCTAGTTTTCAGGGTCTAAAAATAAATCATCTCAAATTGAAGGTACTGCTTTTTTCTGTTTTCATTGTGATTGATTTTCATGGGAAGGCAGACTATAGAACTATTTGCTACATACAGATGCCTCTTTTAAACTAGTAATAAAGAAACAATAGAAAGAAAATGGCTTATCAGAAAGGAGTAGCTTCCTTCAATTTCCATTGATAGCTGGTTGATTAATTAAATTATGGCACATATATGCAATATAATACATGCAGCCATAAAAAAGAATGAATATATAATTTTCTAATACTGATATAAAGAGATCTCCAAAATATATGAAGTGAGAAAGCAAGGTACAGATTAGTATAAATGATATGCCACCATCTGTATAAATATAAATAAAAAGGAATATGGGTAGATCTACATGTATGATCAAAGGATGTATCAGAAAGATTATACAATGGGCTGATTATGCCGACGACTTTGGAGGAGAGAGGAGATGATTAAAATGAAGAAATAAGAAGGAAAATTTTCACTGAATATACTTTGTATTTTCTAAATTTTGAACCATGTGAATGCATTAGCTATTAAAAAATAAATAATAATTAAATTTTTAAAATAGAAATACAGGAGAGAAACAAAAGAAAGGAATAATTTTCTTAAGTATGATGGAGCCAATGAAAGTTTTCTGAGAACAATAGACTTGTATCAAGCCTATAAGAATCTAAAAAACATCTTCAAATCTCCTCTTTTTGATATTGTTAACATTCACAAATGCTTCAATGTCAGGCTCAAGAAATGTGATTAGGGATTCCACGGAGAAGGGAAATGGAGTAAAATCTCATCACTCCCTATGGGAGAGCATGGAAGCAATCATCTACAAAGCCAGTGTATTTGGTCATGAGATGTTCAGTCAGCTGGGAGTTTGAGCATGTATTCAAGGTCTGATGGAGAGCTACCCAGAGCTCATCAACCCCCACTCCCTCCATAAGAATGCACTTTAGATCCAAGTATATTAAGCACTGTCTATGTAGCAAGCACTTTCCTGGAATCTGAAAATAACACAAATAATATAGCAAACAACAAATAAAAATCTCTGCTTTCGGGAAGCTTACGTTGTAGTGGGAGAGATAGGCAATAAATATGATATATAAGGAAATATACGGTTTATTAAAGAGCGATGATTGCTAAGGAAAAAAAACAAAGCAGAGAAGGTAGATAGGAAATAGTGAAGGTAGAATTGCAATTTTATTAAAATAGCCAGAGAAGACCTGTCTGAGAAGGAGACATTTAATTAAAGTCCTGAAGGAAATGAGACATTAAGCAAGCCATGCAGAAATCCAGCTAAAAGCATTAGCAAGTGCAAACACCTCGACATGAGAGAATGCCTGCTGTGGTCAATGAACAGTAAATCCAGTGTGGCTGGAGCAGCGAGTTTGGGGAAGAGCTATAGAAAATGAGGTCAGAAAAGTGAAGGGACAAGAGGTTGCAAATCACATAAGACTTTGTAGTTCTTTGAAAGAAACTTGGCTTTTACTCTGAGAGAGATGGGAAGCATTTGGGAGGTTTAGAACAAAGGATTGATATGATCCATTTACATTTTTTAAGGATTATGACTCTGACTGCTGTATACAGAATAGAACGAAAGAGCTTGAGAGCAGAAGTAAGGATACCACTTAGAAAACTAATGAAATAGTCCAGGAGACAGATGATGGATGGTACACTGGGAAGTGAAGAGAAGTAAGAGAATAGCAGATACGTTTTGAAGGTGGACCCAGTAGGATGTGCTGACTATCAGATGTGGAGAATGAGATAAAATTAAGTGTCAGATTGCAGACTCAAGATGAATTATACATCTTACCTCATATCAAGTTTACTAATAATTCATGGATATAGGCAGTAGCTAAACACAAGCCAAGCTTTCTCCCTGTGGAAAGGTGTGAAACCATAAAATGTCCTTTTCATGCGTGAGGACATGCTCTGGTTCAAATTTAATGAGAGGTTTAAATAATGTATGTGATACCTTGCTTGCACAAAATTCATTTCAGTTATAAAGCATCTTCTTTTTATATCTCTTTAATTACATAAGATGATATTTTTCTTGGACCCATGCCTTATAAATTAATACATTCCAAGTTTTTTTTTGTTTTGTTACTTGGTAGTTTTTTCAACATAAACAATCCTAGACGGGTCAGATACATCCTACTAGAATCACTCCATAAATAAGGACTCTCTTACTAGTAAATACTATTTGTATATTTCTCAGATTGTCATTGGCATGTTTACGAAGGTCAACTGGGTCATCTCTTTCTTTCCCAGACTGGTTAAAGGGGCAAACAGATTGCAAGCCTGCTGCTAACCCTTGCCTTCCTAGGGAGTCAAAGATGATGTTCAGGAGTTTTCACCTGAACAGCAAAAAGGACGGAGTTGTCATTAACTGTGATGGGGAAGACAGAGAAAGAGCAGTTGCTGTGGATTAAAACTGTAGGAGCTCAATTCTGCACATTCTAAGTTTAAGACGTGAATTAGGCATTCAGGTAGAAATGTCAATCACTCAATTAGCTATATAAATCTGGAATTTAGAGAGAAATTTGGAATGTGGATACAACCGGGGAATCGTTAGCATACAGACAATATTCAAAGCCATGAGATAATATATGATCACCAGAAGAATGAAAATGGATAGAAAAGTAAAAATTAAAATAGCAACATTAGAATCAATTAAAAAGGGAGGGGCAAAATATTAATCAAAAGCCTTAAAAATATGCATACCATTTCATTCAGAAATTTCAGATGAGTAATTTACCCCGTGGGATAATCATAGAAATACAGAGGGTTGTTTATTGTAGCATTATGTTAAAAAGAAGACATTGAAAACAACAAATGATAGACGATAGTTAAATTAATTGTGTTAATTCATACATTAAAAATAGTGGACAAATATATGGAAAATAAAAAAAAATAAAATAGATAAAGAATCTATATGTTTTAAATAGACCAAAAATATATTTTTTCACATAATTTGTTTTTACTTGGGAAAGTCTTCCAAATGTTAGCAAATAATTATCACTGAATGGTAGGTTTTCCTTTTTCTACTTTTCTGTATTTTCCACCTAAATTATATATTCAGAAAAAAAAAGGTCATCTAAAAAGAAGGGAACAATGAATTACATGAAAAACAAAGACAACTAATAAGGTGGACTTGAATTTTAATAAAAAGAACATTTTTGAACTTAGTACCTTCATTCACTCAAAATGTATTTGTTATTGAGCACCTACCGTGGTCCAGCATAGAGGGTACAGCAGTAAACGCGAAAGACAAAGCCCCTTCCCTCGTGGAGCTCTCATTCTGACAACAAAGAGACATAAAAATAAAGGAAAGATCTGTTGGGAAATGATAGGTACTGTGAAGACAATGAGGCAGGATAGAGGGCAACTCGTCAAATTGATGACACACATTGAATTAAAAGTACAATTTGAAATAGAAGCTGTGACAGCAAGCATCCTTTTCTCACTCCCCATATTAGGTGAAAATATTTCAATATTTCACCCTTAAACATGATGTTTTCTACAGATATTTTTGTAGAAATTTTTTATTGATTATAGAGTATTCCTTATATTCCTAGTATTCTATGAGTTGTTATCATGAATAAATTTTGAATTTTACCAAATTCTTTGTACATATTTATTGAGATAATCGTTATTTCTCTTCCTTATTTTGTCAATGTGGTGAAATAATTTAAATAATTTTCAAATGTTAAACCAACAATGCATTCCTGGGATAAACCCACTTTGGTTTATATTTACTATATAAATTTATATAATATTTATGTATATTTATAATAAAAATGAAAATTTATATTTTATATATATAACTCTATGTATGTTATTTATAAAAATATATGTACTTATATATTTTAATTTTTAAATATATTTATATTCAGTGGGAAATAATTGAGTAAAATTGCTATTATTTCTTCCTTAAATATTTAGAAGAATTCACAGCACCATCTATGGAGTATTCTTGCCAAAAAAAAGGAAAATTAAAGTGAAATCTATTAAATCTCTAGATCTAACTGCCAATTCACAGAAAATTTAGAGACCTCAGGAACAGGTTAGACGACACATGAAAAAGTAACCAGCCATATATAAAATACCAATTGTGCAGGATAAATGACCTGGTTTCCTCATCATATTTAATGATGAAATATTAAAATTTTGCTATCACAACTTCTATTTCAAATCGTACTTTCTACCACGAAATACAAAAAGAGGGAAATGAAAGGAGGAATAGTTACAAATGCAACTGTAGACCATATATGGGATTTAATTTGAACAAATCAACAGCAGAAGACATCTTGAGACAATGTGGAAACTTGAACATCAACTGGATATTAGAAGACATTAAGAAATAATGATTAATTTTATTAGTTATATTAAAGTACTGTAGTTTTAAAAAATGATTGCCTTTTAGAGATACATATTGAAGGATTACAACTGGAATTATATGATTTCTGGAATAAAAATATCTTTTAAAAAAGTAAATAAAGTAAAATAAAAATAGAAGTAGAATAGACAAACCAAAAGTAGCAAACTTATTGAAACTAGATTCTGTGTAATATATAGGTTCATCATACTATTCTTTTTTATTTTTGTGCATATTGATAATGTTTATCATAAAAAGTTAAATTTTTTATAAAAAAAGAATAGAAAAGTATTGTTAGCTGACAAATATACAGTCTTTGCTTCAATCTTACTTCTACTGCTGCTATAAACTGATATAACTTGTTCTTTCCTACTACACATGGTTTATTTTAAACTTTGAGGAAATTTTCAAAATTGATACATGTTTTATTAGCTACTTTTTAAAGACATTTTAACCATGTTTTAAAGAGGATATCAATTATCCCACTTTGTAAAAGAAAAAAATAAACGTTTAGAACTAAATGAGTAAAATCATGACGGTTTTTAAAAATATTTATTTTTGAACATTAGTTGACTGTCAACCAGCAATAATTCCCTGCAGGAAACAGGAACAAGGATGGTCCTTTCTCTCTTCTTTCTGCCTTCCAGTCTTTCTTTAGTGTCCTCTAATGAAAGAATCTGACTGGAAGCCATGTGGCAAAGGAGAAATCAAGTTCAGAGTCCCGGTGCCAGCATCGCAGCGCCAAATATAAAGGAGTGAATTTGGGACAGAGACTTAATAACAATAACTGGAAAGCAAACTATCTGTTATTTTATGTGCTAAAGTTTAATCTACTATTATTTTTTTGTTTGTAGTCAAATAATGTAAACTATATAGAATAATGAATAATAATGTAGACTTTTGGGGCCATCCGCATGGCTTAATGGTTAAGTTCAGCTTTGGTGGCCAGGTTTCAGTTCTGGGGCGTGGACCTACACCACTCGTCAGTGGCCATGCTGTGGCAACAACCTACATACAAAATAGTGAAAGACTGGCACAGATGTTAGCTCAGGGCGAGTCTTCCTCAAGCAAAAAAAGAGGAAGATTGACAACAGATGTTATCTCAGGATGAATCTTTCTCAACAAGGAATAAAAATTGAAAAATAATGTAGACTTTTTTTTTTAAGCAGTTAAATCCCGGATCCTACCTGCGGAAATATGGGTGAATTACTGAAACTCTCCAAGCCACAGTCTTTTCATCCATAACATGGGAATGATAATCATACCTACTTCATAAAGTTGCTGTGAAAAAGAGATGAAATGTAAAATGAGTGGCCTGGTCACGTAGTACCTGGTTAATAAATGTAAACTGCTATAAGTTTTTTATAATCCTCATCTTGCTATCATTATCATCATTGTGATTTGTATTTTTAACTTAAAAATATACCAAAAGTTTAGAAAAAAAATTGAGCATGAATATTTTGATAATTTAGTAACTAATTTGACTATTTTTAATATTATCATTCACACATTCAGTTTACAAGTTATCACCTTTAATTACATTGCATTTAATAATCAAAATAATACTGAGGACAAAAATAATTGATATCTTTGGCTTGAGCTAACCTAATATAGCTTGAAATATCCAGAAGTTCATAAGAGATTTTCCTCTGGAGGTAAGGAGATACATAGATTTCAGCTAGATGCTTCTAGATTTGATGTACATATCTACTTCGAATGTCATTATTTCATTCAGTATGTTTAAGGTCAATCAAGCATCCTTCAGGAAAGACACTTGAGATAGAGAAGGTGTTCACTTCAAATTGTCCCCTTATTTATGTTGACATTTAAAGAACAATTCTTAGTGATGTGTGTTAATTAACATAGTCCTATTGATTAAGCATCAGCTGAGAAACCATAAAATTATAGTGAGGCATAAATCAAAACGCTGGAAAGTACCTCTGTGAACAGATTACTATCTCAAGGACGATGTGCAGCTATTCATTGTTCTGTCTTTATACTGAGTATAAAGCTACCTCCGTTATTGTTTATTAGGATGGAATAATTATGTTGGCTTTGTTTTTGATCTTACTACCTTTAATTACTTTATTTTCCTAGGGAAATTAAACTCATCATAAAGCAAGTTCATCTAAAAATTTTATTCTAAAATGCATGATGTCATGACAAATTTTGGACCCTCTTCAGGACATATTTATCTAGTGAATCTCTTCATCCTTACTGGCCAATCAAGATATTTTTATTATAAAGTGACTTTTATGTTATATAGTTGAAGTTATATAGTAGTCAAAGTGACTATCTATACTACAAGACTATAAATACTTTAAAGGCAAAAATTGGTTGTTTTGGATTTTTTTAAAATCTCTGTACCTCTAATAAAATAGACACTAGCATATATTGAGTGCTGGATAAATATTTGAGTAATTGTTTTTGTGAAGTGGAGGCAGAGAGGCAGATTCTCCTCAAATGGATTTTCTTCTCTTTGTTAAAACATAAAGGAAGTTATCACTTCCTACATTTGGATGTTATTATTGATGGGTTTTTTTCTGTGCATTTAAAGAGAATAAAAGAACCCAATATGCAGAAGCTGCCTTTCTCTTTAGGGCTGACAGATTAGAAGCAGCAACTGTAGGTCATCAACAAAGAAAGCTTTCGTATTTTCTGATGGAGACACTATTTGTTTATAGGAGTTATAAGAAAATCTTCTCAAAGCAAGATAGTTTTCAGTCTGGAAAGAGTTAAAAACATAGCAAATATTATACTGAAGTAATTTCTACTGTTAACCAATTCTAGCGAATTAGTAGTAAGCTGCCCGTATAATCAAGAACTGCTTTTCTGAAATTTTATATGCACTTTTTATTTCCTGTTTTACAAGTAAGCCTCTTACTTTTTCATTGATTTCCAATATAGTGAGAAGAGCAATGGTCCAGAAACAACCCATGAATTACATTATCTAATTTAATTAAGGTGAACTGGAAATTTCTCTAAAGATTCAACAGTCACCAGACAACTAAAAATGAAACTTTAAGCTAGCTTTGTGGGAGACATAAGCTTTTGCCATTTACCGTCATTATCCACTCTTACAGTCCTTGACAGGGGGTTATGAATAATTCTACAGACACCACAATGCTGGATTTACATAAGCAAAGCAGGTGTTTCCAAATGTTAGTCTATTCTTAGTCCCAAACAATCCAAGGAGAAAATCTTTCTCTGATTTTATGAACCATACCTCTGATTGTGTGGCACTCAAGTCTATAAAAACTATTTTATTATACCAACATAATTTCATTTGATCCTAGTATCTGTGAACTCTCCTTGCCATGGGGTTTCCTGGTCAGAGGATGCAATGTGCTTCCATCAATAGAACTTTGATCATAAGTGACTTTCCGGGAAAAGATAAGTTCCTAGAGCAAGGAGAAAGGTTAAAGCTGTAAGAAGAGAAAAGATCAGGCATTAACTATTTTCTTTCAAGTGCATTCATTGTAGCAAGTTGGCACACCTGGGAAATCCTAACAAATGGAAAGTGAGAAGTTGACTGATTGATTGCAAATCATTAGATTTTGGTCTAGATTTTCATCTGAATATAACAGACACTCATCTTTCAGAGATAAAAAAAAACATTGCAAAAACAGTTCCCAAGTTGATGTTGATATCACCTACAGAATGCTGAATTCTTACCAATCATTTGCTTTATGTTACCTAGTTAGAGCAAATATTCAATATTCAGTATTTATTTGTTTTACCTCTCTCACATTTTACCCTAATATCCCAAGATTTGTCTTTCTTATTCGGTTATTCTTTAAAACAGTTTTTACATCTATTTCTTGTAAGACTCCAAACTACATGTGAAAGGGTCTAGTAAATTCACAATCTTTTGTTATTGTAAGCCTTTTGCTGGAAAGAATAAAATAAGTAGTGTGAATTTATATTAAGCTCAAGAAAATAATTTTCCATTTGCTGGTTTTTGAATAAGTAAATAGGAGTCAAATAAATTGGTTGGAATATGGTGCTAATGAGATTAAAATTACAGGTTTGATTCCTGCGTAGGGTAATTAGTCTTATGTGGAAAAAAGCTATTCAGAGGCCATAATTTTGATCCCCAATGGAATTCTTATGAAAGGAGCACCAGGATTTGAGTTGTAAAGGGCTCTTGGCAAAGCAAGCTTTCCCTTTGCTGAAAAAAAGACAGAAAAATTGAAAATAATTTAGAGCATGTAGCTTGTCAACTGGCCAATAGCGTCATCGTTTTAAACGAGGCTACATATCATTTAAATGGACACTTAGGTGGAGAATGGACTCAGCTCATTGCTCCTTTAGCTCCACACCACTGGAAATCACTTAGAATCAGTAGGAATACCGAGCACAGATCAGAGCTGCAGGATGCAAAGAATAATTGAGAAGCGGCCCCCTGCTAGAACAATTATTAAGAATTATTCTTTAATTGCTGTAAATGTTCTATTGAAGTAATACCAACTTGAAAAATATTTATATTTTCATTAGATACATATACTAAGATAAACAATTACATGAAATGTAATTTTACCCTTTTTGTTTCTGATATGGCAAATCTTAGCTAATCAACATGGATATTGTGAGTATATTTTATATTTGCCATATGTTTTCTGCATATTAGCCAGCTGTTGCAGTATTAAAAGTAAACTTGAAAAACCCAACCTCATTTTAGGCTTGTTGAATATGTTAAATTACTTTTCAATTATTTGATTTTTTAAATTAAAAACTCGATAGTTTTATTTTAACAGAAATATGTGGTTACTCTAGGGAATTTGGAAAATATGTAAAAGTTCAAATAAAATGAACATATGAAGTATTTATAATCCCAGACAATAAACATAATTATGTTATTATATCTCCTTTTGTGTTTCTTTTTCTTTTATAAGAAAAATGTATTAATATGAAAAGTGGAATCAAATATACATGCAAAATTGTAGCCTGTTTTTTTCCCACTTTCCTATCAGTTCTTCAAAAATACTGCTTTAATAGCTGTATATATTACCTCTTAGGTATGTACTACAATTTATTTAACTATCATCGAAATCTTAGAATTTATCATTTTTTATATTTTTTCATTATTAGAAATAATGCTGCAGTGAACATCTTTGTCTACAAATCTGGCCAAGTTATATACAAGATAGTCTACATTGGTTCCTCAGATAGTCTTAGGACTGAGGTTTTTGGGTAAAAAGGTTTGAATATTTTCAAATCTTTTATCACAAGTCACCAAATTTCTTCTCTCCCCCCCAAATTTCCCCAATTTAACCTGCCACTATCAGAATACAAGGGCACTCAATTCTTCACAGTCTTACACATTTATTTTTATCATTCTAAAATCATAATTGCTACAATTTTAGGTAATTCATAGAGTTTGCTTTCCATAACTCCCTTTATTTCTAGGCCAATGTATATTTTAAAAGACATATAATTCATGTATGTTTATTTTATTACACCAAAATCATACAGGTATTATATAGAAAGATCTATTCTAGCCACAAAGCAATATTAGTTTTTTGTGAATTGATGAATATAGACAAATTATCAAATATAAGATATATATATGAGTTTTAAAAGATAAAATTGTTTAAATGTTGACCAAGGTATATTAAACATTATTATCATAGCCATTGTGCCACAAAAATGTCAGATTGTAATGTGACTTCTGCCATAAGATTTCTAGAAAGCAAATGGCAATCTAACTTTTATGAGATAAGCTGTTGGTATTTTTACTAAAAAATAGGGTCATTAAATACTCAGCCTCTTGAAGGACGAGTCTGAGAAATCTATTAGGATTCTTTGAGAGGCAAATTAAATGTACCATTCTTCTCTTGCGTTGGCCAATCACATGTTCCTCAGTTTTGCCTCTTCTTCTCCCAGATTTGTTCACTTGTGATTAAAAGCATAGTCTAAGTGCTTTAGCAGCAGATTGGCAAATTTTCCAGATTTCCCTAGAGTTTTTCGTAGCCACACCCCAAGATGTTCATGGAAGTTATAATTTTGGGCTAATTTTTTGCTATCCAAGGACATATTTGATCAGAAGAAAGAAAGAATACCCAGTAATATGTTTTCCAGTGTTTCTTGTATATTAAATTCACAAATTAAAATACATTGCTAATTAGCAATCTTTAAAAGTTTCTTTCAAATGAAACCTAAACAGTGTTTTAGAATCTGAAGTAGAAAAACATAGTGTACATTAAAAAGAAAATCCTTGCATGATCTTTCTGAGTTTAAAATGGAATGTATTTCCATCAATTGTTATTAATGTGAGATTTTAAATGGTTTCCAGTGTTTTTCAAACTAAAGAATGTTTCCTTTACTGAGAATAGAGTTGACTGGAGTCCTTCAGGGGTGCCAATATATTCCTGCAGGATGTATAGTAAAAGGACTATAAAGCAGAAAAGTAGTACTTTCAAGTAGGAAGAACTCTGTAAGTGCTTTAAAGAGAATTTCAGTCTAGGATTAGCCCAGAGCATAATAGTAAACCAAGGATGTTCATGTTGGTGACCTGTTGTCCCTTCCTCCCTTTAGAGTCCCTTGAATACCCACAACTCCCCCCCCCAAAAGCACCTGCTGTCCCATGAGCACCCGTACACCACACCTCTTCTATTTCCCCCAATTTAATTGCATTCATAGTTCCATGCTATTAAAACTGAGATTGTCTTAGATTTTTAGAAAGAACATCTTAAGCCCAAAAGAATGGCTATGATGGGAATTATAATGTCATAGTCGAAGATATATTTTGGACCAATACTTCAGATCACACCAATTACAAAAGGATATATAAGTGAAAAGTCATTCTCTCTCCCACTCTTGTCCCCTAGTCATTCAGTTCCCCTCCTCAAGAACAACCACTGTTAGAAGTTTCTTGTGTATCCTTCCAGAGACATCCCATTCATTTGTAAGCATTTATGTGAATTCCTTATAATTTTTACACAAATGAGACCACTATATACACAGTATCTTATACTTTGCTATATAAAAATGTAACAATAACACAAAGATTTTTTATTTTATTATATAGAGAGCTGCCTCATTCTTTTTAATGGTTTCATAGTCTGTTGGATGGATGCAGCATCATTTATTTAATCAGTCACTATTAACGGATATTTAAGGTATTTTCAAACCTTTACTCTTATTAACGATACCGCAATGACTGCCCTTGTATATATGTAGGATTTTCTTGACCATAAGATGTAAATATTTTTAAAACTTTTACTATTTAATGTCAAATTGCCCTCCATAGAGATTGTATCAGTAGATCACCAATCAAAATTTGTCTTTACCCTCACCAACTCAGCACATCAACCATTTTGATGTTTGCCAATGAGAAGCAAAAATTACATCTTACATTTGAAGTATGAATTTCTTTTCCTGAGAGGTTGAACAAATTTATGTCATTTTTTTTCCCTTCAAATCACACCTATTTTAAAACTGACCTTATCTATGCACCCCTAAGGAGAAAATTCCATGACCTTTTTGGAATCCAGGCAACCATTAACCACCATAGAAAGAATGCACGTCTATAGTGCATAGCAGAGTAACCACTGTTTAGTGACTTCTTTATAACAGGAAGATAATGTCTCAACATTTTCCTCTCCAGGGTAAATAATTCCTTTCCCAATGGCTTTAAGCTGCTAAATTAATTCAGTTCATGGCTAGTTAATTAGTTAAGGCTGTTAAAACCTGTGACCAATGTGTAAAAATGTCTTCTCAATTGTTTAACTTGTTATCAGAATACTAATCAAAACTTTATTTACTTTGTTAAATAACCTGATTGCATTTTTGGGAGAGATTTCATTGAGATTTTCAGTTTTAAAAATAGATAATCCATGCATATTTTTCAAAGTTCAAGTACACAATAGTGTACAGTGAAAGGAACTTGCCTATCCTTCTCAATCACCTATCAGTCAGTTCTTCCAGAAAACAAACACTTTTAACCAGTTTCTTAGAGAATTGTCTGTGTGTGTGTGTGTGTGTGTGTATGTTTGTGCGTGTGTGTGTGCGCGTATACTGGTATCAAGCCAAATAGACATACCATCAGCACCTTGCTTTTGTTCTCCTAGAAAATGTATTTTGGAGAACGTTTCGTTATCATTGTGTATAAAGTCGTATTATTCTTTTTAACAGCTATGTAGTATTCTTTTGGGTGGCTATACTCTAGTCCATAATGATGGGCGTTAGGTTATTTGCAAACATTGGATATTACCAAAATGCTGCAGTGAATAATCATGTGCATATGCTGTTTCCCTAATGTATAGGGATCTCTGTAGGATAAGTTATTAGGAGAATTCCTAGGTAAAATAGTAGTGCATTTTCAGTTGATATATATTGCCAAATATCCTTCCATGACACTTTATGCCAATTATACTTCAACCTCCATGTATCTCTGTGAGAATGCCTGTTTTTCCAGACCCTGAACAACTCAGGATTATCAATATTTTGACATTTGTCAGTCTTAGAGAAAGGAAATTGCATTTTGCTGTATTTTTTGTTTGTTTTGGTATATTTTCCTTTTAATTTTCTAAATTGGAATCATATTGTTTTCCAGTTTTTCAATCTACTTTGATTCATTTAAGTATTGAGAGCATTTCCCATTTATTAAATATTTTTGTGAACATTATTTTTGATAAACTTTTTATTTTAAAATAATTTTAAATTTACAGAAACATTGCAAAGAAACGTTTATCTTTTGTCCCTCATTTATTTATTTATTCAGTCATTTATTTATATCAGTATAGACTCATGTATATTTCATACTTTGGGATATAACCCAGCACTGTTATCTTTTTACTCAAATTCTTCCAGATTTAGCCATTGGGAGCTCTTTCCTGTTTGCCCCTTGTCCTTTTGACATAGCCCTCAACCTTTTGTTAGTTGAGCACATTCATGTTTTCTGATACAAAATGCTCCAGGATCATCTCTCATTTTTCTTGCCCAGGCCTAGAATCAGCCATTTCTCCAAGGACTCTTGGTTCCTTCAATGGAGAATAGTATCTAGAAATGAAGATCTAAGCACTGAGTATGTTTGTTGCTACTGGAGTGTCAATGCTTCAAGGCCCTCTCAGTGGACAGAATTGGGCAATATATGTATACACATATATCTATAATTATTTCTTTTTCTAGCCCTCTGTACATGTATTAAGGTAAACATGAGTTTGTGTTTTGTGTCTCCAACTCTAATCCAGTAGTGAAGAGTTCATTCAAGTCTTCCTTTCTTGTTTATATGTGACTTGCCTTTCCCACAGTATAAGCAACCTGGGTCCCACCACCCATCATCCATTTATTTCTTTGTTCAACCCCAGAATACCTGTAAAGCAGTTTCAGAATTATTAACCTATATCCATATGAGAATCAAATTTACCAACTAGAATTTTCATTGTAGTTCTAATTTGCATTTTTCATATTGTCCATAAGATTGAATATCTTCTCATATGTTAAGAGATATTTGATTTTGCTTTTCTTTTGAGTGTTATATTGTTTGTGCATTTGTAAATTGAGTTATTAACCTATTATTCATTTGTAAGTACTTTTTACATTAAAGAAATTAGCCATTGATTCATGATGTGAGTTGCAAATATTTTTCTAGTTTATCACTTGGCTGTATTTATATATATTTTTTATTCATGTAAATGCTTTTGTTTTACGAAGTTAAATATACCAATCCTTTCTTTTATGCCTTCTGGATGAAACTTTTTTTTTTAACTTATTTTTTTTCCACATGGAGGATATGTTTATACACAATCTTCTGAGTGGCTGAGCAAAACAACTACATATAATAATATTTTTTCAAACCATGTAATATAAAAGGATGATTTCACCTCTTCTATGTACTCAAATCTTATATTTTCATGTATGTGTCCAAAAATCCCACTTATGTAAGCGAGAACGGGTGTTTTCTTGATTTATATTTTGGTTTTTATTGACTCTGTTCCTAGCAGAATATATCCTAGTAAGAACATAAATTATTGCAAACTCTTTTAAAGAAACATTCAACCAACATTATAACTGACCCAACTCAAAGCATGTACTGAGATAGTTTCATTTCTAGGGGGAAAACATCTGACAGTCTTCATTTGTAAAGTTTTCTTCTACACATAATTACTTAATTCTCAGGGCCAACCACAGCATCTTCTGCAGATTAGCTGCTCCTCAATCACGTACGACGGTTACTACATTTTACAGCACAGGTTCTTGGCCTGTTATGGCACTGAATTTTTATTACAACCGGACTGAGCCGTGGTAAACCATTGGGAGATTTCTTGTTTAGCAAGTATCTTAATATTACAGATATATCTTCTATGTTTAGCACTCCCATACCTATAATAGATTTTTAAACTTAGTTTATACAAAGTAAGGAAATCCCTACTCTTATACATGAAGTATATGCTTTTTTTTTACCTCAGGCGACAAAGTTATACTTCTGTCAAGCATTCATTTAAGGCCTAAATATCGAACTATGGTTTGTAGACAAATAACTAAAAGGTTAATTGCTGATCATGAGTTATCTATTATCTTTCTTCCCCTTGACTTTTTTTAAACATGAACGTATACAGTACACAGTCCTTAAAGGGTTCCAGTACAGACACTTAATTTAAATTTCCCTATTTCCCCTCAAGAACAGAACCTATTAATAAACTAGCTAGTGTGGAGTCATTTAATTCTCTAAAGTAATTATTTAATATTCAGCTATTTCATTTTTCAGTCTACTCCTTAATTTCTAAAAATGAACTTTGCTTTTAAATTTATGGGTATGGTACAAAATGGATCTTTTTGATGCTTATGTCTTGAATTTTATTTTTATAATGCATTTATTTAACGTGTTCTCCATTTTGAAAGTAAAATATATTCATTATGACATATTTGAGAAAAATACTCTAAACTTAGGAAAAAAGAGATGGAAATCACTCATATTCTCACCTCTCAAAAATTACTACTGTTAATATTTTGATGTATTTTATTTTGGTCTTTTTCTAGTCATAGGATTATTATTATCTTTTGATTCAGTTATGTATACAATTTTATATTAGCTTTTTAAACTTAATATTATCCTATAAATGTTTCTTTTTTTTTCTGTGAAAGATTCACCCTGAGCTAACATCTGTTGCCAATCTTCCTCTTTTTTCCCCCTTCCTTTTTTTTTTTTTTTTTTTTATATATATTCTAGTTATAAGTCCTTCTAGTTCTTCTATGTGAGCTGCCACCACAGCATGGCTACTGATAGATGAGTTGCGTGGCTCTGTGCCCGGGAACCGAACGTGGGCTGCCGAAGCGGAGCGCACCAAACTTTAATGACTAGGCCCTCAGGGCTGGCTCTAAATATTTCTTATGTTGTTATAACTATTCATAACTTTATTTTAATGGACATACAATATAGATCATTTGAAAAAATATTTTTCAGCTAATTTAATATCATTAATTTTTACTTAGGAGGATATATTATAGATCCGTTAGATTGTTAGACCAGGAGTTAGAAAATATGTTTTTTAAAGGGCCAGATAGTAAATATTTCCAGCATTGCAGGCTATGAAGTCTTTGTCACAACTGCTCACTCTACTATTCTAGTGTGAAAGCAGACATAGACAATATATAAACAAGCCATGGACTAGATTTAGCCCATGGGCCGTAGTTCACTAAACCCTGTTAGGCTGTTAGACAAACTTAGTAAACAGAAGTTGAGATATTCATATCTATAAAAAGTAATTAAGCCTATTTTCTTCATTTAAGTGCTATAAATATGTGTTGTGCCATAATGTATCATTGTGTCACATACAGTGTGTGTGTGTATGTATGTGTGTCTTATAGGCACAAGGACCCAAGAATTCAAGCATATGTGTGTACACATGTAAACACAATTTGCATTTCTATTTTTAGGGCTCCTCCAATGAAGGAATTCATTTGGCCAGTTTAAGTCTTGAAACTTTGAATATTTTGGCTACTTCATTTTATTTAATAATTTGTAATCAGACACTGCTTTTTCTTCCTGATTAAAAAATAATTCATGGTCTTTGGAAATATTTTAGAAAATAAAATCAAGATAATACAAATTACCAACATTTCTACCACCTACAGATAGTCATTATTAACATTTTGTTGAATTTCCTCCAAATTTTTTTCTGAGTATATATTTGGATGCATTATATTATATTACAAAATTTACCTCCAACTATATATACAGCTTGTGCATACTATTTCTAATTGATGGTAAAGAACATTTCTCTATTTTCTTCTAATATATTTCTTTAATATTTAGATTTTACATCTTATCAATTTATCATATTTATTTAATCATATCGTATAATCTGATGTTTTCATTCTTTCCACTTATTTTTTCCATTTCTGATTTCTTTGGGGGAAATTCCTAAATGTGAAATTACTATGGTAAATTGTATGAAAGATTTATGTCTTTTGATATAGATTACAAGATTTTATTCCAAAAAAAAAGGTTTAATTTTGCAATCATACCAATGGTTTTTAAGGTTGCCTATCTCACATCACTCTCTCAATATTATGAACTTCGAAGAATCTATTATTTCTCTTGCCCATTTTTTTTCTACTAAGGCTCCAGGGTTTGGTTGATTTTAATCTTTTTTCTTCATATTAAAGATATTAAATCTCCATCCACTTTTTTAATATAAATAAATTTCCCCATTTCGTGATTTACACTTTCATTTTATGGGAATAGAAAGAGGCTAGTAAATTTATGATTATTTTTTCAGACTAAAACTGAAGATCATATTTTGTCATTTAGTTATAAAAGATTCATTTATTCACGTGAGTTTGACTAGTAAATTAATTGACTTCCTTTTCACAAGACCACAAATAAGAGAACTTTATTTCCAAACACAAGTGTATTCATCAAAAAAAATCTATTTGACCCCGTATTACATGATGCTTTATAGCACAATAATAATTATAATAGTGTACATTCATATATAATTTAAAAAATATTTTTCATTCATAATCTTATCCTACCCCCATACAACCTTGTGCTCTTCTTTTCCAAGAATTGAAGAAATTGAGGCATCTTCAGGTCAAGTGGCTTTCAGGATTAGCTGCTGATGTAGTGGCAATACCAAATTTAGAAACTGAAGGCTGCCCACTTGAACCATAAAAAGAATATTTTTAAAGGTATTTGTTTGTAAGTTTTTCCTAGAATTGCTTTAGAAAAGAAAGCAATTCAAGAAATTGTTGTTCTTTTTTGATTTTAGGTTAAGGAGGAAATTGAATGAGTATGGAAGATAAGATTAAATCAGATATGAGGTTAGAAAAGTAAAAGCGTGTGGCAAAATACTATATACTATAGAGAGATGGGCCATCCGTTTTGTTTCCAGCTTTGTGGCAGCACAAAGAAATAAGCATGACCTTCCACCTGTGCTTAGAATACAAGCCACACTGCTTACTCTGGTCCGTAAGGTTAGACATGATCTAGCCCCTGCCTGTCTCTCTGACCCCGTATGTTCCACTTTCTCACTGCACTTTCATTATTCTTCAAGCTCCCTGAGTTGGCCCCTGCTCTATTCCAAGAAAGCATCGGCTTTTCTCCTGTGTAAGGGACTTTGCATTTGCAATTCTTCCATCTGGAGAACTCTACCCTCAGGCCCCTGCACATCTGGCTTGTTTCTGTCCTCTGGTCTATTTTGTGCCTCTGGAGTCCCTGGCCACCCTATTTAAGGGAGCCTCTCCTCCACTTATTCACTATCACATTGCTTTGCTCATTTCCTTCACAGCACTTTCCATGACCAGCTGGGGAAGGACCATGTTCAGTCTTCAGGGAGACAATATCAGTTAGTGTCCAGAGTGTATGCTCTATAGCCAGGCAGCCTAGATTGAATTCTGCTCTGCTGCTTGTGGTTGTATGACATTAGGCAAGTCACTTAACACTCTCTATGCCTGAGTTTGCTCACATATAAACTGTCCTTAACTAAATACTCTTAAATGAAATAGAACTACATACTTGTATATTGTTCTTTTTGTTATTAATTCTTCTGCATCAGTGCAGGTCTGTGAAATAATGGGAAAGTGCAAAGGAGAAACCTTATTCCATTTGACATCAAATAAGGTGGTAATTGTTGCAATAGCTTTTGTTTTGTTTTGTTTTCTAAACATGACAGTCCTGGGATCCCGAGAAGGACTCTTGTTTTCTAGCTTTGTGCTTTTGACTATCTATCTACTTCTCTCTTCTCTGATCCCTTTTCCAGTAAAACTCTTCCAAAGGGTTGTCCACCCTCCCTGACATCTCCCTTTATGTCTTGATCCCATTTCAATCATATTTTTTTCCTACCACTCCACTGGAACTGCTTTAGTCAATGTCTCCACTGGTCTCCACCTCATTAAAACCCATATCATTTCTCAGTTTTCATTGTACTTGACCTGTCAACAGGATTTGGCACATTGATCACTTGATCTTTATTGAACAAATCCTTCACCTAGCCCCCAGGACACATACCCTCCTGGTTTTCCTCCTGTTTCACTGGCTGTCCCTTCTCAGTTTTTATTACTAGTTTCTCCTCATCTCCCAAACTCTAAATACTGGCATGTCTCAAGGGTAAATCTTTGATTCCATCTATATCTGCACTCACTTGCTGGGTGATTTCTTTGTCATATATCTTAAAATACTGTCTATACACTGGCAACCTCCAAATTAATACTTTCAGCCCAAACCTCTAGCACTGATGCTACATTCTTAACATTTACCTCCCTGACATCTCCAGAAGGATATCTAATAGAAGTCTTAAACTCAGTATATCCAAAATTTAGTTCCTGATCTCACTCTCCTCCCAAATGAGCATCACCAATAGCCACCCCCATCTCAGTTTGTAGCAACTCCATCTTCTAGTAGCTCAAGCCAAAACACTTGGAATCTTCCTTGGCTCCTCTATTTTGCTAATCCGATCTTTTAATAAATTCTGTTGGTTGTATCTTAGAACACATCTGGAACCCAAGCACTTCTCACTTTGTTGCTACTACCTCTGGTATGAGTTACCAGCATTTCTCACCTGGATTATTTCAATAACCTCTTATATGGTCTGCTTGTCTCCACCCTTACCCCCAAGTCTATTCTTCATATAGTGGCCAAGGCAATTCTTTTAAATCATGAATCAGATCATGTCCCTCTCCTTCTTTTGGATCTCCAGTGGAGTCCCATTATATTTAAAATAATATCCAAAAGCTTTTCTATGGCCCATGAGACTTTATTTGCTCTCACCCCTGTTTACTTCTCCTACCAGTCTTCCCTTGCCCATTCCTTCCTTGAACATGAAGCCTATCCAGCCTCTGTGACATTGATCTTGCTGTTCTCTCTGTTCGGAACTGCCTTCCTTCAAATATTTGCACAGCTTGCTCTCTCATTTTATTTAGGTATCTCAAATAGGTACCTCTCTACTGCCCAGTGCTACTAAAATAGTACTCATGTCTCCCTCTGTCTCTTACTTGGGCTTATTTTTGTTTATTATACTTACAGTACCAGATATATTATGAATTTTTGTTTAGTCTGTTTCCTCTGCTAGAACATACATTTCATGAGGACGTAGGCTTTCTATAATTTCCCAACTCCTGGATCAGTGCTTGGCACCCAAAAGGTGCCCACTAAACATCTTCTAAAGGAAAGAATGAAAGGATAAATGGCCTCTATACAAATGTATTATATACATGCTGCTATAATAATTCCTTAAATAAAATTTTAATATTTTTTGTTGGATTAGACTGAATGATCCATTTTCTCTGATATTTGATGTTAGTTTTAAGTGAGGCTAAGAAACAGCTACTAAAAACTGTGAGAATCGAGGATGGAAAAGAACTCAAAAGCTCGTCTGAATCAGCTACCACCTTCTAGCCTGCATAGCACTCAGGCAATCAGGTATCTTTACTGAATGTTTGTCTGATTTTTACAACTCTTTCAGCATTTCACAACATTGATGGGACACCTTTTCCAATATTTAATTATTCTTTCAATTGAACATCTATTTTTTAAGTTAAATCATATTTGATCACAACAGTTTAAGCTCATTTCTTTTGGAGATCTTGTGAAGAAAGAGAAAATTAATTCTGCATATAAAATGGTTAGGTATATTTGCCTAAATATTTAGTACAGGTGTACATAGTAGGAACACTAATGATTGAATGTTATTGAATGAATCATATGTGAACAAGAAAGAATTTTTTAGCCATTTCAAGTACTTGAGGGTTTTTATCATGAGATCTGTTTTTATTCATTTAATTATTATTGTTGTTCGGCTTTATATACTCTCTGTTTCATTCTCCTACTGAAACATAGATACCAAAGTTCATGTGGCAAATGAGTAACACTAACTTTAAAATAATAATTCCAAGATCTTGCAAATCAAAGTAATAGTTTATTTCAATGTCATCTTATGGTTTTAAATAATAGCTCTTTCTGTTTGGCTCATAGAAGTGTTCAACATAAATCTGTTTGGGGACGGGTTGGGGTGGAGATGGCAGGGGAAAGGAAAGGGAGGCAGAGTAGAAAAAAGATAACGTCTGGAAATTGATGGTCACTTTCTATGTTTGTTACCTTGAAAAAGATTAAGAGGAGAGTAAGACCTCTTTATAATTCAGTCTTTCTTTTTTTCATAATGTGTTAGACTAACACAAATAGATGATCAGCCATCATGCATGAAGATTTAAGCTAACAGTGAGAGTGGAGCTACTCTTTGGGGACTGCATCATTAAAGCCAATCACAAAGGCATATTTCCAGGATAGGAAAGTCTAAGGCAATTATTTTTAATTTAAATAAATATTTATTTACTTCTGGTAAATAAATAAACACACTAAAATAAAAATAATACATGTTGTTATAAAAAATTAAAAATAATTTTTAAAAATTGTGGTAACATTGGTTGATCACATTATGTAAGTTTCAGGTGTATAATATTATAATTCAACACTTGTATACACTATCGTGTGCTCACCACCAAAAGTCTAGTTTCCATTGGTCACCATACAATTGAGCCCTTTTACCCATTTCACCATCCTCCCAACCCCCTTTCACTCTGGTAACCATCAATCTGTTGTCTGCATCTATGAGTTTGTTTTGTTTTGAAAACCATAAATTTTTAAAAATAAAGTAAAACACCATGATGCCACCATCCAGATAGAATCATTATTAATATTTTTGCACTTCCTTCCTGTCTTTCTTCTATGCATATTTTAACATGTTAATGAGATTATAGTATTAATTATACTTTAAAATTATGTATCTTGACTTTTAATGAATATTACAATACATGCCTATTCCTTACAAACACCTAATTTTAATGAGCACACAATAATATCTCATAATTTATCAAGGTATGTTAATTTACTTAGCCATTTACTTATTGTGAATATTTTGGTTACTTCTAACATTCAGTGTTATGCTGTTTTGCACAAAACTTTTAAATTATTTTTTGAGGTAAGTTTCTTTTTAAAAAGAAGAATGTGAGGAAAATGTTCTGAAAACTTGTCTTCTTACTAGTAGTGGATGTTTTGATCTCATGCATTCTTCACAATTTTATTTTAAATTGCTAATTTGAATATATAAATTGTTAATTGAATCTAATTGTTATTTTAATTTGCATAGCTTTGCTTACTGCTGAAGTTGAACATTTTCTCATGTTTATTAGCCATTTGTGTTTCTTCTTTGGGGACTTTTTCATATAATATGTGAATTTATCTCTGTGTGTCCTAGGATTTACATTCTCCAGTCAATAGTTTCTGCTATCAGGACAAGGCTATCTAGTCCACCGTCCATTTCATTTTTATGCTAATTAGTTTAAATTAGTACTACAGAATGGAAAAGAAATGTTCAAGGTCATGTAGCACTTAATGGCTTAGAAAATATCCTTTCTTTAGGCCCTATCCAAACATTTTCGAAATAAAATATCGAGAATCGTTTTATTTATAGGTAATACTGTTCTACCTAGATTTATTTTATAGGATAAATCTTTTTTTGTTCGTTATTTCAAATCAAGTAACATATGGTTCTCTGTCCACATTTTCATATATTTTCTTAATTCACTCTGTTCTCACCTACAGACACACACACAAATTACCCATTCATTTACTTCTCTTACTTTTTGGAAAAGAGGGAAAATAAAAATAATATTTATACTCACATATATGTTATGTTTATATACAAAATGTATGTTGAGTCTGTTTTTTAAATGAAGATATAGGATGTTTTGGGAGGAAAGAGGGAATAAAGGTGAAAATATTGAAATTTTTGAGGATTAGAGAATAGAAAAGAATTTGTTCAGGATTTGCCTAGTTTTTAGAAGTTAAATATATTAGTTGGAAATATTTATGTGGGTGAGTATTTTTAATGGTAAAACCTTTACAAGCCATGGTAAAATTAAAAATCTCGTTCCGAATTCAGAACATAAAAATACGAATATCATAGGGAATGGATCAACGAGAGACCCCAAGATAGCAATTGAGCGGACTCATAAGCTACCCTATGTATCTTTGTCAGGCAATCTATGAACACAAACACACACACAATATATATGTGTGTGGATATGTATATTTTGGGGACACAGCTGCAGTTGGGTGATCTTGGGGAAATTTCTGAATGGTTGTTAGTATTCTTTTTCCTACAATTTTAGTAATCAATTCTGGACTGGCAAATACAACAGAGAATGAAATCAATATTCATTAAGCATTTATGATGTCCTGCATTAGGCACTATGTATACTTAACCCTTGCAATGGTCCTGAAGAGAAGATTTTGTTATCCTCATTTTACAAAAGAGGAAACTCAGCTTAGAGGAATATAGACACTCATGACTACAAGTCATTGAGGAAACCGAAGAAGAAGGGGAAAAAAAGGACTATCCTATTATCCTAGAGTAAGTAGCTGAAGAGTGTAAAGAATCAAAACAGTAAATCATAGAAGTATAGATTTTTTTTGGTATTGGAGGCGACTTTCATTTCTGATACAGATGAATTGGCAATAAGGCCACAGAGCATGGCTGCACAGGTTGAACTCTGTACATGTCTAGAATGTGATGAAAATGATCCCCCCTTGAGTTCTCCAGTCTACAACCTACACAGTGCAGCAACCCATCATGGGAAAACCATGGCCATCTGGTTTGCCTAGCTCTGAGGTGCAATGCATTAGAAGTGAGGATACTGAATCTCAGGGAAAACTATTTGGTCAACTGAAAGAGTTAATTTAGTGCTTCAATGTTTTACTGGCTGGGTCTTACAGAAAGAGACAGCTTAATTCTTTGTTCAGTCTGGGAAGAAAGCGAAAAACACAAAAAGCATAGAGATAAGAAGGAGAGGCATATCTTGTTATCCCTCCAAATTTAACCAATGCTGTGTTACTTCTCAGGAATAAATGGCTGTCATAAATTGTGTTTTCAAAGCAATTAGATTAAAGAATTTTTCTTCTATATTAAAAAAAAGATATTGTTTATTTCTATTAGAAACTCATTTCTATTAGACAGCTCTTATTATATAGAATACAATAATGAGAACCATTATGAGTGAAAGTGTATTTTGCATTTAAGTAGTGTGCAAGGTCAAAAGGTCCAGTTTCAAAAGTGTCTTGCTCAACAAATTTGTTCCGTGTGGCAGCATTACCATTAGATACTGCAATTTGTGCCAGATATGCAGTTTCTAAAATGTTGGAAGGAAGAAAGGAAGGAAGGGAGGGAGGAAAGGAAGGGAAGGGAAGGGAAGGGAAGGAAAGGAAAGGAAAAAAGGAAAGAAGGAAGGAAGAAAGAAAGAGGGGAGGAAGAGAGGAAAAAAAAAGAGAGAGAACAGGAAAGAAAGAGACTTGGAAAGAAGAGAGGGAAGGAGAGAGGGAAAGACAGAATAAGAGAAAAAGAAAGAGAGTGACATGATAATAATCAAAGAATTCTTAAATGGCACCAAATCAACTGAGGTGTGTGTCATTAAAAAAAGACGTAATTTCTTTTTGTAAAACAGACTGCAAAACATTTTATTTGTCCTAAAGTGGTAAATGTGCAAAAAGAAAGATAAATATACAATCTCATCTATCATTACTCTATAAAGTATTCCAACCTGTATTTGAATACCCCTCAGGGTCACTTCCTGCCTCTCTATCTCTTCAACCCTCAAGGAAAGCAATTCTTGTGTTAGAGACAAGGACGTGTTTGTGTATTGAGAGGAGGGAGAAGAGAACGGAGAATGTGCCAGAAAAACAAAACATTTCTGGTCCCTTTAACACAGGATTTGTCAATACACCCAGGCCCTTCCTCCCTGCTACCCTAGCTGCATGGACTAAAGAATAAGAAACTGAGGCAGGGAAGCTGCAGAAAACAATGCAAGTTTTAGCTGCATTTTCACCTCAACGTTCTGACACCCTATTTTGGAAGGTAGACTTGATCTGCCTACTTCTTGCCTAACTTAGGTTTCTAAAAGCCTGCAAAGCCCCAGATCCCTGATGCAAATAACTGAAGGCTGACATGGTGATCAAGAAGGGAAAAAAACCACAAGATCTATATATGCAGTGTGTCTCTGAGAGAACTGAATCAAATTGGAGTAGGAAGGGATACAATCAAGAAAAGGATTTAAATCTAGAGATGGTAGTTAATTACCATTCTTCAATTCCTCCTTCCCCTCTTTCTGTAAATGGGACAATGGTCCACCCAGTGGCTGACGCCAAAATATCAGAGTCCTTCTAATTCTTTCTCCTTCCCTGTCTTCAAGCCCCTCCCCCACCCCATTATCAAGCATTGGCAAATTTTCTCAATTCGACCTCAAAACCTTTCCGACCTCTTCTTGCCATCTATCTAAACTGTTTCCCTGCTTCTTCTCCCACTGGAAGTCCAAAATAATCCAAAAATCTGTGATCTCTAGGAGTCAGAGCCCTTTCCAGACCTTTTTTTTTTTTACTTCCTTGATGCTTGTTCTGAAGTCTGCTGTGCTCCCAGCGTCTTGCCTTTGTGAATGATCCCTCTAATCCACATCATATTAACTCAGGCATACTAAGACTTATCTGTATGGATACAGTCTGTATCCAGACTGTATCTGGATACTAGAGAGCTAACAAACAAAAGATTTAAAAAACTATAAATAAAAAACTTGGTATAGCTGAGTAAACCACACACATGTATGCTTACATGTACATACATATATACTTGTGCATGTTTTTAAGGTGCCTGTATCCATATACATATATGTATATGTATACATATGTATATACATATATGCATAATATATATTTGCAAGACTTTAAAAACATACATATGGCAACCTATATAGATATATATGTTCTGCAGGTATTGTGAATCCTATGTGGTTGAGGCTATAAAACCTGCAGTATTGATGAGAACACATTAAGGGTGTCGCTGTCGTCTTTGGAAGCACTCTTTCACTCTTTTGTTCCTCTGTAATAGAGTTGACTGCTTAAGACATGAACACATTTGTGAGCATGTTCCTCTCGAGTCACTCTGCAGGGAGCAGCCATCTTATCACACTGTTCACAGAAGACAGCTTTGCTTATTCTCCAAACTGGGTTTGCTTTGCTCACCAACATGAAAAATTAAAAAAGAAAATAACTTCAGTTCATCCTGGTATAACCCGAATGGTTTTTGAGAACATTATGTAAATCATAAAACTGCTGTATTAAATACAAAACTAAAGAGATTTTTAGCAGGAACTTTTTAAAAATACTTAACTGAGGTTTTTTAACTTTCATGAAAAATCTATACCTGCTTCCAGAGCACTGACAGATGTTATAACTGATGTTAGACTAAATAATGCAGAAAAATGTAATTTATCCATTGGGCCTAACTGTACCTCAAAATCTGTGGGACTAATATTTCTTGTCCATTTCCTGTCTCCAAATTATTGCCTGGTTAATGGTAAAAAGAATGCAAAGGTAACAGATCTGATTATACTTTTAGTTTATAATAGTTAATGTAAAATGATAAAAAGATAAATATACTTTTCTTTTGTTAATTGTTTAAGACACTGCTCTAAAAATTCATGACAAATGAAGGCTGTCCAATAAAAGTAATGAAAGTAGGTTAAGCTCATATGAATTATGTCAGCCTCTATTCTTTCCCCAATAGTATGAACATGATCAGAATTCTAAAAAAGAGCTTAAGCAGAATATAGTCATTTCTTTTTCTATTTAAAAAAGATTTGGACTAGACCGGAGTTAGCTTTATCAATGAAAAAAATCTTTGTAATTCAATACAAAGCAGACAAATGAGACCTCCAAGGACAAAAAAGAAATCCAAATATGCAAATATTTGCAATTTCCCAGAGTGGTACAGGTATACACTTCAAGCAAAGGTTAGACAAAAATTATTTATTATCCCAAATAAACCAGAACAATACATTACTTTGCAAAGACAACTTGCCCTCTTTAAACAAAGTGATGTATTTTGAACTTCAGCCTGATATGATTTATGGTACTGATATATTTTGTGAAAAGACAGGATAGTGCTGATTATTCCTTGACGTTACAGCATAAACTGTAGGTCATATAAACATGTGGAAATTGAATTATAGTAAAATCACTTGCAGAGCTATTCGCATTCTCTTCTCATATACCTGTTCATAGTTAACCTAAAAGTAGCCTTCATTCTATTTTTACAGCTTTATTTTTGAGATGATCAGAAGGTAAGGTGAAGCAAAGATAATATAATTTTTTTACACAAATATTAATGAAAATAGAAAATCATCAGATATAATTTAAAATTGAATTTAATTCAAACAGTTTTTTTGAAAGCCTTTAATTATTTTCTGTTTTCCAAACCTTGGCTAATAATCAAATAATTATTAGAGTCAATAATGAATATGACAATTGATTTCAATCAATAATGAATTTCTCTTTCTTCAACTGTTAAAAACAACTTTATTCTTTAAAGTAGAAAGAGCATATTGAATATGATTCAGATTTTATTTACTAGGAACAGGTAGAATTCATTAAAACAAATTAATCTAAAGCAATTACAAAATGGTCATTTCCCCAGCCTTGTGTTTGGTCGAACACTAGTCATCTTCTCTAATTCCAAAAGAATCCTGCCAACTCTGTATTTGTCTCCCCTCTGGCAGCTTAGTCACCCTAAAATGGTGCCAGTAAGAAAGACAACCATTTAGACCAGAAGTTGCCCAGATTGCCTCAATCCCAGGTTAGCTCAGTCAAACCATGGACCAAACAGTGCCTGCACCTGTTCTACTCCATGTCCTAGTGCCTCCACTACTCAAAAAGTGGTTTCCAGACCAGCAGCAGACTTCTTTCCTGGAAGCTTGTTGGAGACACAAAAATCTCAGGCCCCACCCCTATTGAATGCGAATCTATATTTTAACAAAATTCTAGGTGATTCATATGCACATTGAAGTTTGCGAGATGCTGCTCTAGGCTATTTTTTTGGTAGCTTATCACTCTTATCACTGGTAATAACTCTAATGCTCATTGGTTTTCTTTTGAGTATTGAAGCAATGTATTATGCTTTTTTGATCCAAATTATGACAAAAACCAGATGCTTACTTTCTGTTACATCTTATAGAGATGCCAAATAGTGTTAAACTAGCCTATCTGGTTTTTGTGGTTGTTTTGTTGACCTTACACCATTGGCTTTATTTGGTGGGCAAGTGTGTTTCACCTCACATATGTCTATTTCTAAAGTAACAATAAATGTACTTTTATATTTTATCTCATTCCCAATTAAATCCAATTCTGAAGAATTAAAAATTATTTTCTCTATCAAACCTTGAGAAAGAGGAGGCAAGAATATTGGGAATATGAAGTGACCTCATTCAAACAAAGCTAGCAACCAAATGGCAACAATGTATATTAATATAAAATCATTGAAATGATCACTTTTCAGTCTTGGCACATATCAACCAATCATTAGAACAACCCAAAATAAAAAGTATTAGTCATGCTTTTATTTGGGTGAAATTCTGAAATTACTTTAAAACAGAATTATTTGTTATTGCCAAGCAGTAGCATTTTTATAATTAATAGCTTGTTCTTATTTTTTTAATAGTCTTTTCATACGTATGTTTTTTATTGAAGAGTAAGTTCTGATGCCTTAGTTTTCAATATACAACTTATTTTGCTTTCTTATCCTACATCCTCCCTTTAAGGTAGGAAAAAAAAATTTATTCCTCTTCTAATTTTATTCTGAACATATGATCAAGAGGGTAGACTGTTGGTTTTAGCTTTTCTGACTCATTTTCATTAGAGATGCTGCTGCTTGCCCAAGCTATGTTTCTTTTGTTTCTATTCTCCTCCTCATCTTTAAGTACTAATTTATTTTATAGCAGCCAACTTATATACAAACAATGGCAGATGAGAGTTAAAAACTCTTTTTGGGTAACTTGACATTGTGCACGTTTTGGGAGTGGCCTTTTCACACAGTAAAGTAGGTGAAGATTTAAAGTAATTCAGGTTATTCTAGAGTAATTTATATTTCAGTTTTGACTTTTGAAAAAGCCTAAAATATTTAGAAATCACCTCAGTTCTCTACTTCCTTTTTATCCCTACAGACAGGTCTTTTTTACAATCACTGCTGTAGTCCTGCAGAACATTTATTGAAGACCTATTAGATTTTCACATGTGATGATTATATCATCCTCTAAGAATGTCTCCAGTTCACCAAACTCCTAGTTGTGGCTACATAAGGCTGTAATTATTTAACTCATTATTCCTAATTAACCTATGCTTTGAATTTCCATAGTGGTTAATCTCTTTACTGTGACCCATTCCCTTAAAAGACAAATCATCTAGTGGAAATAGAATTGAGTTCAGAGGTCACAACACGAAGTTTTTGTCCTGAATCTGCTGTTTGCTGACTGATGTCCTAGAAGGAGCTAGTTGAGCTCCATTTTTTTATGGCAATGTTAATATTGACACTGAAATTAGAGGGATATTTTGAAAAGACATTAAATGCATTTTTTATAAGTTCTTCTGAACCAATGTTTAAATTTATCCAAATTATTGCTGTTTTCTACTGCTGTTATTGAATATCTTTATATTTTTCTCTGTACCCTTTTAGAATGTGAGATAAATGTGTTTCACTTGTTACCTTGTAGAAATGATGCAAAACGATTTTTCTGCTCTGATAAAAGAGAAAGGAAAGGATCTGCCCTTTCATAATTTATCTATTATTCTCTTTGTGTTTGCAACAATTTCACTCAGTTGTATTCAATTTGCTTTTCTAAGATAAGTTTCAAGATTTAAAACAAGGCTTAAGGAGTGATTCTGCTGTGAGATATCCTACAAAATATATAACTCTTTGTGATGGGGAGCCCGGATGATAGTTTTGCTGTATGCTTGTTCTGTTAAAATGTGGACAAGTCAGGGTCTATCTTTTCCACCTGAAAATTTCCATATTTGAAAGAAGGAAAAAGCACTGGCACAGTTTCTTCCTTATGAACAAAACTATATATAGTGATGTAGAAGCTTTGACTTGTTTTTATGCCAATAAAATGAGATATAAATTCAGCAGAATTCTTCTACAAAGGAATGGAAGAGTATTTAGAATGACTTTAGCAATCACTGACTGGTGTACTTGTATAAATGTACTTTATTCTCAGAGATGTGGCTATGACGTTGATAGAAAATCAAGTCCACAAAGTGGAATTCTGCTTTTCCTGACTTGTTTTTGAAATGTATGTTACATAAGTTAAGCAGAATCTTTTCAGTACTGTAATATTCTAGAGATCTGTGAATGATTTAATATTAAGGCTGTTTCTTTTCTAAGATGAAAAGAAAAAGTAAAGGAGATTCTAAAACTGACAGGGACATTCTTTACATGCATACTGCCTCTTAATTTTTACACTATACATTTAAAAAATACTCCAGAGTAGAATATTTTGAAGTGTGAGCTTAAAGTTGTCAGTGTGGAAACATAGCTGTAAACAGACTCATAGCAGATTTCCTCATTAAACATTAATATTAAGAGATTAGAAAGACTGAAAAGTGATTGATTTATTAGTTCTTATTTAGTTCAGTCATTTTGGAAGAAAAAAATACACTTATTGTACTCTCAGCTCAGTCAATAACAGAGAGAAATTTGAATATATGGGATGTATCCTCCAGAACAGGCATGCCGGCTTTTGTAAATAAATAGAACAGGGTCAAGGAAATCTATTTAGTAATTACTTAGAAATGCAGTGGATTAAATATTTATTTTAAATCAAATAAGAACCAAATTCATTTTGAGCAAGGAACACGTAGATGCTTTTAGTCCGCTGTGATCAGATTAATAAACTTTTTGAAGTTCTTTGAAATTAATACTTTGGTGGATGGGATAAGATTTTAGTATGAATGAATATGATGTGATTATGCCACATATGCCACATATGAATACATAAAGTGTGATGGGATGGGAGTTGGCAAAAGTCAAGAGAAAAAGATGTATTAAAAAAAAGAAAATAAAAATTATGAAAAAAGCAAAATTGATCATTCAATTTAAATTGTTGTTTTGAGGGTCTGGTAATGGAACTTTGAGCTGTATGTAACTTCAAATAAGTTTCTGTAACTGGAAGGGTATTTCATTTACCATACAAAATAGTATGCAGAATAATAAGCTCATTATCATCCATAAGATAAGGGACAAAGAAAAAGGAGTATTGGGAAAGGTGATGGGGTGGGAGTCAGAAAAACAGGGAGCAGTCTTAGTGCAACCTATGACTTTGAACATGACACTTCACCTCTTTCTTCTTTCTATGGGGATTTGTACCTATTTTAAGTCCATTTGGCTACAAACAATAGCGAACCAGATATGTACTGGCTACAAACAAATGCAAGTTTATTTTTCTTACATGGCAAGAAAGTCCTCCCAAGGCTAATGCAGTGACTCAGTAATATCATTAGTGCCCCAGGCTCAATCCAGCTCTCCTTACCTTGTTGGCTTGTAGCCTTATGGTCTGTCCTCCAGGCATATGTCACATTCAAGGTAGACAAATCAATGACAGGAGAAAAGCTATATGCACCCTCTTATCAGGAAGGCAAAAACTTCCCCAAAATACATGCATCTCAAGCAGAAATCTGGTTAAGGCTCAACGGCCAGAACTGGGTCACGTGGAGACTCATAGATTAAAGGGAGAACAGAAAACATAATTGTCATGATTGACTTGGACCAAATTTGATCCTGGCAAGATAGGTACACTGACTGCCCTTAAAAATGTCAAGAAAAGGACAATGGATTTTGAATGGGCAACTGACAGTGTCAACCACAAGGATCCAGCAGACCCTAAAGAGAGAGAAGATTTTAGATGAGAGGTACCCAGGGTTATTCAAACTCAAAGTTAAGGGCACAGGCCTCCAGACTGCCCAGTCAGCAGAAGACATCTGACACCAACTGCAACGAGTTTGCCAAACCGCAAGTCTGAGGGCACAGCCCTCCACAAGACTGCTCTCACTTCAGGAGCAGCCACAAGTTTGGAGGTCTCCAGGGCCACCCTCACTTCAGACCAGCTGGCCATAAATTTGGGGTCCCCAGACTCCATTGGGTTCAATAATTCACTAGAATGATTCACAGAACTAAAAAAATATGCTATA
This sequence comes from Diceros bicornis minor, assembly GCF_020826845.1. Taxonomy (NCBI): domain Eukaryota; kingdom Metazoa; phylum Chordata; class Mammalia; order Perissodactyla; family Rhinocerotidae; genus Diceros; species Diceros bicornis. The sequence goes on from NC_080749.1 coordinate 49,381,491, forward strand.
GTTAGAATTACAGTTTTATTATAGTAAAAGGATACAAATGAGACCCAGCCAAAGGAAGAGACACATAGGACCAAGCCAGGGAGGGGTCCAAACACAGAGCTTTTCTTCTTTTCCCCATGGAGTACTGGATGGCATTACCTCCTACCAGCTTCATGTGAGACTCAACAACTCAACTGAATGACTCAAAGAGTATTGCCAACCAGGGAAGCTCACTTTAGCCATTGGTGCACAGAATTTTTATTGAGGCTCAATCACAAACTACTCACATGGCTGACTTTTAGTCTCCAACCCCTCCTGGATATTCTGGATAATACCTTTAGTTGCTAGTTCCTCCAGAGGTCAAAACTGATATGATGGTTCCTGAGTCTCCATCATATATCACACTGTTAGACTGTCTGGTGACCCCAGGCAAACAAAGACATTCCTAACAGGCAGGATATTCCAGGGGCCTAGAGATCACTTCCTTGTAGCCAAGGGCAAAGGCTAGACCTCTCTTTGGGTTAAAGTCAATGCTTTACTACACAAAGGGAATTGAAATGAAGGTCTGATGCAGCTCTCATACAATTCTGGCATCTAAATGTAGCTAGATTCCTGCTTAATATAGAATGCCTCTCCCCATATCACCACTATAATTATTTTGACCTTGAAATTTCCCACCACTCACATCTTCCCCTGCGGTGTAATCAAGCATCTTCCAACCACACCAGCCTGGAGGAGTATGAAGCATTCTTAGCACCAGAAAACAACTGTCATTTCACTAGTGTGTTTCTGCATTGAGCCAAGCTTACTCAAGGTCAAGATGAATCCTCATCCCTCACATTCCTTTGCCCCCCATGGCCCCTGGACAGTCCCCAGCATTCAGCGTCACATCCTGGATTCTGCTGCTCAGCCTCCATGAGCTGCGCACATAGGCTGCTGGAAACGATCCCTCACTAGCTCAGAAAGCTGGACTCTTAGCTGTGCTGGCTCAGTTCCACCACTGCAGTACATTCCTGTTCTTCTTAATATTATACAGAGTTGCTCTGCCTCAGATGCCATCCTGCTGTTGCTGCTGTTGCTGTTGCTACTACTGGAGTCTCCCACCTAAGGAACAGCCACATGGTTCACCAGATAATTCAGTGGTCATTTTGTTCCCCACATGGCCAGCCTAACTGGTACATCTACACATTAAAATCTTTGTCAAATCCCTGAGTAGGAGGGAGAGAGACCTCTGGTTCTCTACATTATTTTGTTGGGACAACTACAAAACAATTTGCGTTTAGTTGAACTGAGACCCAAAGAAATTAAGTGATGGAGTGAAAGTCCCAGAGGTAGTGAGTGGCCAAGCCAGGACAGGAATCAAGGTTCTCTGACTTCTTTTCCTAAGCTGCCTGCCAAAAAGTATTGGATCCAACACACTGTGCTGCATCAAATTTTCTGTTTGCATAGGCTCATGAAGCATCAAATCAACCTCCCCTAAATGACAATTTCCACTGGCTATGTGTAACAGGACCAAAATCACTGAGGCAGGAGAACCCCTTCCTTCAGGACTCTGGGACTGTAAACCTGTCTCTAGATCAATGGCCTAATCTAACTTTTTAAGTGTTAAACTCTTGAACCTTTTCCATTCTATAAAGTCACTGGGTCCAGCTCCATCAGTCTGCTTTTACCCGTGATGGAACTGTAGAGTTTCAGATCAGTTAAAGGAGCTAGCTCTTGTTTTTCAGCTGAGAACAGGAAGTGGAGAGAGATGCAGCAACCTTACATACGCCGGAATGGGAGCCCACGTCTTCTTTCTCTCTGCCCACTGTCTTCTAGAGGCATGTTTTAGATTTTGACCTCGAGAAGGAAAAAGAAGATAGAAATCAAGCTTACCAGGAACTCACTATCTCTACTACCCCCACCATCCCACCCAATACCGATTCTTTTTCCTCTAATAAATGCTTCAAGGCTCTAGTTCCCAGAAGCCCTACATCTCTGTATGGCCACAGGACTAAGTTCTGAAAATGAGAAGTAAATGGAAGTATAGTTTGTTTCTAGGACGTCTTCTTAAAAGAGGTGACGTGGGCACTTTGTCGCCCTTTCCTCTTTCCCGCTGCCTGTAACACAGATGTGTGGTGGGAGCTCCAGCAGCGCTCAGGGAAGTGGAAGTGGAAGCATCAAGATGGAAAGAACCTGAGGTCTGACACTGAGAAGAAGCCATACTAGCCCTGGATTGCCTATCCAGATGTGTGTGTGTGTGTGTGAGAGAGAGAGAGAGAGAGAGAGAAATTTTTGTCTTAAATCAGAAATTAAATTACTTTTATTTGGGTCTTCTGTCACATGCAGCCATACCTATCCATCTAAATTTCTAGGATTAAGGTAAATCTAAAAGGACTTAATTTGAATGGGTTCTTTTTTTAATTTGTCTTTTGCTTCTTAACTAATATTTAATGTCTCCTGTTCAGGAATATATTTCACCCAGTTCAAGCCCTACTTCTCATTTTGTCTTATTCATCATCTATGTCCCACATTCACTCTTAATAACATATGATTTTGTATTAATACTTATTACTTCTTGAGTATATTGTGACTCCTCAAATAGTTGTAACCTCCTTGAGACCAAGGTCCAACTGCTTCCTAGAATCACTTATAGTTTCTAACTCAATACTGAGAACACATAAGCCTCTCAGGAAATACTTAGAGAATTGTGTTAAATGAATTGTTAATATTTGCTATCAGTGTAAGTTATTTATAATAGTTAAAACCAGCAACATATGTGTGTGTGTACATATATGTGTGTAGTTCACAAAGTTGTGAGGTAGATACTAGTATCCCTATTTTGCATAGAAGGAAGCAGAATCAAAGAAGTTCATCACCTGCCTAATAACCTTCCTGAGATGCTCATCTTGGGTGAGAGAGAACAAGAACCAAACTCTGGCCTTCAGAACACACATGGACTTTCCACTGCACCCTGCTGCCTCTGTATGCTCTTCACTCGGTACAGCATACCTTAGATGGGGTCCCTGCCATCCAGGAGCTAACCATTAAAATAATTAATATGATAATATCTTCATATTAGCAAATAATTTTCCCTTTCCCTTGCTGTGTTCCACTCGCAGCTACATCCCTGGGGACAGTGGCAGAAGTGGCTTAGCCACACTCAGCAAGCATGCTTCCACGTCCCTGGTGTGGAGCCATCACTGGAAGGTGGTAACTAGCATCTCTCCCTGGCAGTGATGCCATCCAGTCACTAGGCTTCCATCTCTCAGCGTCAAGTGGATGGGGTCCAAGGGGTTTCCTGGACCTCACAGTAGACCTAAGTGTCAATCAGTGAGTATTTTATTTTGTCAGAGACTATGAATCTGTATGATTTAAAAAGCTTACAGAGATTTGCTGCCTTCCCCCAACCTAATTTTAGTATTTAGTATTATTACCTCTAAAAGCTCATAATTTCATTTTCCCTTTTAGTGTTTGTATTAGGTTATTCCAAAACAGAAGTAGTTCCAAGGAAAAATTACCTCAAAAATACTCTAAACTCTTAATCTTTGCTCTGATGAACAGCTCTGCCAGATCTACCTTGCAATTCGATATATTTATATATTTTCAAAGTTTTTGGTTTTTAGGTCTCAATTTTCAACTCTAGTCTTTGATTATCTACGGTAGTGTTTCCTTCCACTTTCTACTTTATTGTGAACCTACCTATTTTACCACAAGCTCAAAATTAATCATAACAGGTGGTTCTAATCTCAAAAGTAAACATCCTTCCTGTCTCTTTGCATCGCTATCTACTAAAGGAGTGTAAGAAAGCACATGGAATCTGCAAGTTAATCTCAGATAATGAGGTTATTCTGTACAGTACGTACACTTTCAAAAAAAAAATCATTAACTACATTTATTATCCTTGAGATGAAAGTCTGAGTACTTGGTGGGGAAGTCATAGAATTTAAAGCATACATACTGGATTTTATGATCTAAAATGCAGTAAGTCTCTGGGAACTTATTTTTCTTTGAAGAATAGCCTGTGGCAGTATGACTGCAAACAGAAAACAAACTCGATGTGTTCTTTTACAGTCATAGGGAAGGTACCTCAGATCCAGAAAGCTGAGTCAATTCTACGATATCAACGTGGAAGGGTAGAAATTGCATGATGATCTTCCAAATTTCATTATCCATTAGCCTCATTGTCTTTGGGAGCAGAGTGAGAAGGCGTAATATCATCGACTTTCTTGTACCACATAAGTAGCTGGGGCTAGTGGTTGTCTGACTACTCACTAGAGCCTAGTAAATGTCAGAAAGTGACGCATTTGGCAGTGGGCTTTGGTGGCCTACTGTAACTGCCAAATCTCAGCGATTTAACCCAAAAAAACTTCCACTTCTATTGAGGTCCAGTGAGGGTTGGCATAGGCGATCAGCTCTACAGTTATTCAGGGACCTAGGTCTTTGATCTAATGACCCTACCACCCCCAGGGCCCACAGACCTCTACTGGATCTTCTGCACTGGAGAAAAGATGAAGATCATGGAGGATTGCACAGGAAGTTTTATAGGCGAGGCCACATGTAGCTTATTTGTTTCTGTCCACCCGCCCGTTTGTCAGATCTTAGTCATAAGGCACACCTGAGTGTAAGGGAGGCTGGAAAATGGGGTCTACATGTGAGCCCAGGAGGAAAAGGAAAGAGTTTTGGTGAACAGCTAGCCAGAATAATCATAAACGGAAAAGGAGTCAGGAGACAGAAAAAGGTGAAGATAAATAAGCAAAAATAGAGAGTTGGAATTGGGAGGAGGTGAGATAGAAGGCATTGGTGGAGATGCTGCCTTTGAATAAGGGGTAGAAAAACACATTCTCTGACACTAGAGAGAAGATGATGTAAATGTAAATAGGTACTCAATAAAGAACTCCACGACCACCACATTTTATTCTAATTATCCAAGGGGACTCATGAGACAGGCAGCAGATGCAAAAGCAAGGTCACCACATAGAGTTGTACAGTTTGTGTATTGCACAAAGGTGCCCTGCCAAGAAAGCAGGAAGGGATGAAAAAGAGCTATTGGTCTGCTCTCTAAGCAGTGTGTCCTGGGGGCATCTGCATCCTCCTGGAAGATGGGTACATTTTCTTGGCACGAAGTCATCTTGTGCCTGAGGGGCTACAAATCGCCCAGATGAGGTGCCTTTTGCTCATTTAACCCCCCAGAGGGGCCACCTTTTCCTGAATTCATACAAGGCATCATATGCACTAAGAGTAGGAGTGGCCCCACTCGAGAATAGGAGTGACTTGGACCAGACTAAAGCAGATATATGAGAAGTGCTGCTGTGCCTCCTCTATGTGGGGGTGGGAGCACGCTGACAGGGACACTGAAGAAGGGTTCTCATGTCCCCAGAGCTGGGTCCTTACATTAACTTTGCTATGTTACTTGAAATTACTCTTTTTTTCCAGTATTGTAGACAGACTATGGAAAATTTCTGTAATGTCCTAGGGTTTTGAAGATTTATTTTAAGGAGGCTGTTTGTTCTTCTTAGACTCTTACCTTCGTTGCTAGCTCCTGCTAAGAGCTTGCAACTGCATGGATTTTGCTTGTAGTGGAAAATTCTCAGTGCTGGAAGTGAAGAGAAGTGGATCTAACTTTGCCCCTGACTAACTAGATGACCTTGCGAGTCTTTTCACATCTTCTACTCTGCATTGTCTCAGCTGTAAAATGCTCTCATTTTGTCAGTACTGACGATTCCTTGAGTACATGATTGCCAATTTCCCCTTCAGTTCTGACATTTCTAGATTCTATGGGACATAGCAAGCACAACAGTTTAGACAAAAATATTTTTATATAAAAATTTAAGAAACATAAAAATGTACAACCTTGCATTTATCACTTATAATGATAATGAACAAATCTACTTATTTAGAATACAAAAGTAAAATATCTTTGTAAACTACTTAGTAGCACTATTATAAAGAAGACAGATGGTAAAATAAATTTACAACATGAAATTTAATCTGTGTTTATATATATATTAGAATAGTGCTCATCACATAGTAAATGCAATATAAGTATATATTATTGTTATTATCATTATCATTATGACTATTATTAACACTCTTTTCTCAATGGGACCAGTATTATAGTGTAAATAGTTCAACTGTAATATAAAAATTTCTTCAAAACTAAAGTTGCATTTTAGTGAAGTTTGGAATGTGTTTCTAGATCTCTTCATCCTGGTGTGGCTTTGGCCTTCTACAAGGACGCTAGCGAACTTTTACTGAAATATTTTCCTTTGGGGAAATATTTGGGAAAGAATATTAAAATGGCATGGGTTTCCAGGGAAGATATTCTCTTCATGTTTTCAGTTGTACAGTATGTTACATTTTGTTGTTTTTTAAAATGTGCCTCAAGTCCTTGAATTTCTCCATTGGTCACCTTTATCTCTCGTTCTTATTCCTTAACAGCAGTCTTAATCAAGCCTTCGGTACTTGAATGTGTTGTTAAACATCTTTAGGAGGATACTATTTTATCCCTGATTATATGACCAAAACATATCATCAAATATTTATGGTAGCATCATTATTAAGATATTCAATCCCTAAACTGAGGAGATTTTTAAGCTACTCTAGTAGATTTTTTAGAAGCCTTCAAAAATAACCAAATCCAAAACAAAACTCAGGTCTTAGCATAAAAGCTATTCATATCAGAAAAGCAAATGAGGGCAATATTTGCATTCTGAATCAGAATGGCGGTTGGCTGAAACTTGAGTGTATAGTAACAGTGTCTATCTGACATAACCAAATTGACTGTGATATAATGAAATTCAGGATAAAAACTGTTAGAGTTAGAAGCAAACTAAGAGAGCAAATAGTAAGCAACCTTTCTTTTCATACTGGGAAATTGAAACCCAGAGATCATAAATGACTACCTAAAGAGAGAACAGCTATTAAGTGGCAGAACTTGAACTTAAGGGACCCTTGACTACTGGTCAGGCATTCTTTCCATTTTATGTACCTCCAAGAAAACATGCAGAATCCTGTGGCTGCATTCAACTCCCAGCTCCACCGAAGACTGGGACCTGGGCACAATCAAGGAACACTTCTGGGCCTTCCATCCTCATCTGTAAAATGATAAGGCTGGACCAGACAAGGGCTTACATCTTTTTTAGCCCTAAATTGCTCTGATTCTCTGCCATGGTTCATTTTTCTTAGCAATATAAACCAGATCTTTTTTCTTGGGCACAATTTAAACTTATAATTTTGGAATTATGACTGGGTATGAGGCTTTTAATCATCAAGGCATTTTTTTCCAAACACTTAAGCTGATACGATTTTCAGAAATTCAGAAAACAAATTTTGCAATCACTTTTCCTAGTGATTGAAAAGAAGGTAAAAGGATAGATATGAGAGGCATAATTATATGGTACATGTAGTCAACAACTATGCAGGGAAAATGTCAAAAAATAAGGGCATCCATCAGGCATTTTAACTGTACCATGACTCACCATATGGTGGATTTTCCTCGATGGGATCTATGTTGATTGGGAGCATGACCTCTGGTCACTGGCCTGCATTCTAATGCTGGCCCTTCTACCTGAAAATGATATGATTTTGAGCAAACAATCCCTCTACACCTCAGTTTTCTCATGTGTGAAATGGGAATAAGAGTAGTATTTACTTCATCGTGGTTAAGGGAGTAAATGGCGATAATGTATGTAAACATTTTGTATACTCAACATGTAGTAAACACTTAAGAAATGTCCTTTCTGAATAGTTCCAATGCTGTGCAAGTTGTTAAATAATTTGACCATCACCCTCTGTCTATAATGAAGAGTGATTGGGAAGAAAGATAACATCACCAAGCAGAGAAGCACCTGACAGGGGGCCAGCTCACTGCGAGAGTGCTCAGCAAGTAGTGAGTGGATGAACCAAGGGTTGAATGGCTGGATAATGGACTAAGATAACACTAAGGATTGCTTCAAAACCAATACTCTTTTAGGAACCAATACTGTGCAGATAATCTGCCTACTGTCTTCCTCCTTAATATACATACTCTTAGTTTTCTTCTTTTCTCTCTTCAGTTACAGGGCTGGTGTGAAGAAAAATGAGTGTATGAAATGAGACTATATAAAATTTTAGAGGGGGCCAGCCCTGTGGTGTAGCAGTTAAGTGCGTGCACTCTCCTGCTGGCGGCCCAGGTTCGGACCCCGGGTGCGCACCGACACATCGCTTGTCAGGCCATGCTGTGGCGATGTCCCACATAAAGTGGAGGAAGATAGGCACAGATGTTAGCCCAGGACTAGAATTCCTCAGCAAAAAGAGGAGGATTGCCATGGATGTTAGCTCAGGGCTGATCTTCCTCACAAAAAAAATTAATAATATTTTAGAAATTTAGATTTCACACTTGATTTTCATTGCTAATCCATAAAACTCATAGCAAATCTTCCATAAAATATTTTTTGTTTATTTGCTTGAAGATTAGTCTAAGCCTATCATTTATTTTCTCCTTATCAAATTATAAAACTGTACTACTAGTGAAATTATCTTTTGAGTTACTTGCAAGGTACCTAGTACCTTTAGCAACTGAGCTAAATCCTTCTGTTCTTTCATAGTACTTCTTTACATGTCTTGCTACATGGTTGCCATAAAAAACACCATGCAATTCATCACAGAACTTTTATAACACACATGCTATAGGGCAATGAAACACAAGGTAAGAAGCATGGGCCTACCTTCTGAGTCTTCTACCATGAAATAGAGCGACACAGAGATGACATAATGTAGTGAGCTATATACAAATCCAAATTTGTATGATCGACTTATATTTCAAGTAACTGAACTATGCCAAGACAATGCACACGAGACTTCTATTGTGTGTAAGCTTCAGTTTTCAGAGTCACAGTTTCTATCCGATGTATCCAAGAAATCCCAGGGAAGCACTGGGGGCTGGAGAAGGCATGGGAACAGACAGCTATTGAGTGTATTGCACTCAAATGTTGTGCCATGGCACCATGCTCTGGGAATTTTGTACACAATGTCTTACAGAAGTCTCACCACAGTCTCATAAAGTGAGTGTTCTTATCTGTCAAGTTCAGAAATAACTTTCCCCCAGGTCACATAATGAGTCATAAGCTGAGAAAGAACTGCAAAGTCCCTGTTGTTTTCACTATACCATGTTTCCAGGATAAAGTAAAATTCAATCTTTTATGGGCATTTTCTTCTTACCAGTGTATAGCTCAACTACTTGTCACTGAATTACCACATCTGGAGCTATTTCATCTTTTTGCTTACATTTTACTTTTATATACTGTTATAAAAAAGCTGCATTCCAGGAAGAAACACAGGCTTTTATTCAGACATAAAAATAGGCTAATAGCAATGACAGGGATGACTGTGAAAGGGGGAAAAAAGCAAGTGATGTTGCCAAATCTATATTAGGAGATACAGTGTTCATCAGAAAAGAACTCGAGCATGTCATATTGTGAAATAGCACATGATAGAAGATACAATGTGGTGCTATGATTGATTCCATTTACCATATGGTGTGTGGCTATATCCTACTTCCTTGGGGAATGCACTAAGGATGAAAGGAGAAAGGAATCCTTCGAAAGTGTATTGAATACTCATCTGAGTCTGAATGGATTTTGATTATACCACCATGCACAATGACTTCACGAGGATAATGAAATACTAGGCTCTTTGAATGCATGTTGCGCCATTCTCCAGCTATTGACATCAGTCAAATATGAATTATTTCAACAGGATAGAATCTCCAAGGATTATTCTCTGGATCCCAAGGATAATGTGGAAGGGACCAAGGCCAAATGACGCTTATTTGTGAATTGCTGTTTTTATAATTATAGCGCAATAAAGCTTCACATTTTCGTTGGTAATCTAAGGGACAAGTAATGAAAAGAAAAATTCTCTCCATATGGAAGGATTCAGCAACATTATCTAGAATATATTTAAAATCAGAATTATGGAACATTCACCTACTCAGAGATTAGATAAAAAGAATACTGATTTAATCATGATACTTAAAATTTAGCACAAATGAGGCATTGGAATAGAAGTGGCTAAGCATTGTAGTAAGAACTGAACAAAGCACTTAAAATTTTTTTTAATGTGAAGAAGCTCTACTTATCTATTTAGCTATCTATCGTGGACAATAGTGGGACTGTATGATTTTTTTGGAAATAGTTGTTGTCAAGCATGCAAACTGAAGTATTAAAAATGTTATATTACATTAAAAATGTTATATTACATAATACTATGTATACATTTTTAATGTAATTACATGGGGAGATTAAAGTAACATAAGGAGGTCTTTTTAGAATCTTTCATAAATTCTGCTTTTTAAAAATTTTTCTTTATTTCAATAAAAAATGGTTTTATTTTGATCAAAATATTTAAACTCAAGAATCTCACTGCTTTATTAAAGTCGGGAGCTAAGATAGTGAGGGACTATTCACCAAAGCATTGCAGAAACTGACATAATGAGTAGACTATTTGTCCTTCATCTCCACTAGTCAATGATGCCCTTAATTGGGAAATTTTCCTTCACTGCAACCTCAATGAGGAATGAACATTCTAGGTGTGCCTCTCTTCAGGATGCCATTTATGAATAATTGTCCTCTTGTAGAAAAACTGATTTACTCCTTACTATGTAAAGGTTCCTGTAGGTGATATTGTGCCTGTTTTACAATTGAAGCTTGGTGAGGCGGAAAGGCTTGGAGAAATGAGGAAATGTGCCCTTGGGTCAGGACAGCGTTCAGTTCTGGATCTCTGTAATTCCAGAGCCCATCCCTTAAAATAAGCCATTTGGCTACACATTGTAGATCACTCTTCATTGTAGAATAATAATCTATACCTACTGCCAGAATTACTGATGATACAAGCTAGCTATCTGTATAACACACACAACTCTTTTTTTTTTTTTTTAAATCTGTTTGTATACCACTAAGTAAGTTGTAAAGTGAGTTTGGACATGGATTATGTGAGCAAAGACATTTTAACTTAAACACCTTATTTTGTATATTTTTATGAATTGCAAACACTGACCAATAAGTCGTCTTTGTTGCCAAGAATTTCACCTTTCTTAATAAAAAGTTATGGGTATTTCTACCTTCTCAACTAAAACCATATCATCTTAATGCAAAGTAGTAAAATACTTGGCTGCAGAATGGAAGTTACTTTACCTGATTGAAATTTTATGTTTTTTCTATATTATTTAATATCTAAATTGTTTGGCTCTAAAAATTCCAGTAGAACAGAGAAACATTATATCTTGATTTCAAGAACAAACCAATATTTGGCAGAACACAGGGCAGCCCCTGTTTTTCCTTTCTTCTCTTTAGAGAACAGAATACAAAAATGGAGAACCCTGTGTTCTAGCCCTTGCCCTGCCACTAAATATCAAGGTGATCGTGGACAAGGCTCCATCCCACAGTCCACAGATGCCTGTCGTTTTTCTTTGGTAGTTAGTATAGGAGACAAAGGACGTGCGTTGGTTCCTTTAACTCACCCAAAACAAATGACGTTATGTACTTTTATGTTCCACATAAACAGACATCACTGGCTTGACTGAAGACCAAGAAGAGTGTGTATTGAAATTTCATCCTTGGAAAGGAAGAATCAAACCTATTTGCTGGCGTCACTTTCACAGTAGTTTTAAATTCATTCTAAATCTTTTGCAAACTATGAAGTTGCGCCTACTTTCAGTTGCTTTGCCTGTTCAAGAAATAGGGGGAAAAAAACCCTCAGTGCATTCAATCACTGTTTTTTATGTCTATTGTTTCCTGCTTCAGAATGTAAACCTTTTGTTCTGGCCCAGTAGACTTACCTAGTCATTCATAAATCCAAGTGGAGTCAAGAGGAGTAATACTGAGTTCTGATTAAGGTCAAAATGCTCTCCAATTTTTTAACATTTTTTATGTCCTATTTCTGAGAGAGAATGGAGACAATGTGTGGTACCGTGAAAAAGACAAGTCTTAGGTTATCAGAAACACTGCCTTTAAACTTCATTTTGAAAACACATGGCTTAGATAAAATAACAGGGAGAGAAAATGGAAAGAAAAATCAAGGTTTACAACTGATTCACAGAATTTTGAAGCTGATTGTGATTTTTGGAATAATGAAATCCAGTCTTCTATTTGAATAACGTGAGGTTTAGTTAAAGTATGGAGTTTGATAATTGGGCCATATAAGTAGTTAATAGCAATGCTGGGTCTAGAACCCGCATTTCCAGGCAGAACAAAGTGTGCCTGAGTATAGATGGAATGGGAGTTAGAACGACCTATGAAGTAAAGAAGGGTAGGCATTTCTATGCTGAAGTCCTGAGTGACCCATAAGTCCTTTCCCAAGCACTGCTAGTGGCTGTGCCCTCTGGGAGTGGGAGGGAAATTCAATTTAAATACAACTAAACTTGGTCTCTCCTGGCATCATGCTCTTCAAAGCAATTTTTGAATATTGGACCATGGACCACCATCTGAATCACCTGGGGTACTTAATAAAGATGGAGATTTCTGAGCCTCATGCAGTCTTACAGAATCAGAACCTCTGGGAAATGACCCCGAGAATCCACATTTTTAACAAGCCCTTTGGTGATTTATATGGCTGCAGGTTTAAGAAAGTTCTTGTGAAGAAGCTGAATTAAAGGGGTATGATGTTTCCCTCCCTGCACAAGATCTGAATATATATATATATTCATATTTTATACATAAAAATATATATATTTTTTGGAAACTGAAGAGAGTGTGACTACATTAAGTTTATATTAGGACAGTGGCTTTGGTGATTAGGAAACTGTATTTTAAAACTTAAAAAAATACGAAATAGAATTAATCTGCAAGAGTGTAGATAATAATACCTGATTATTTTTCAAATAGTGTTCAAATGAATATAATCCTTTGATTTAAATATAGGAATTGTCTTTTATTATGCATGGAATTTTTATTTGGTTTTGATAATCCAAGGCCATCTCAAGGATGTGTTATGCTCTCTGTATCATTTGAACAAAGGGATCATTCTTGAAGTTTTCTGTTTTAAATAAAGTGAAATGATAGTGACAGTGATGAGATTGATTTTTGAAAAAAATATGTTGTCACTATGCATGTTTTTTTGTAGTGTTTTCAATAATGTTATAAATGTTTTTAAGGTTTCATGCATTTATACCTTATTTGCTTCCAAGATATTATAGTGGATAATGATAAGAATGTTATAATTTTTAATGTGATGGAGGAATTATATTAACTAAAGAGGTATTTTGGTACTCTGATTGAGTGATATATTTAGCTTTGTGCTTCGTAGCAGTTAAGTCAAAAAAGGAATGCAAAGAAATTACATCCTGGCATTCAAAACCATGTTCTTTGGATTTCTCTTTAGTTCTTTAATTATTTAGAGAGATTTTAATAGTGTTCTGAAAACAAGGGTTACATCTTCCAGTGAGCTTGGGAAATATGGCTATTAAATCTCTTTCTTGGAGACTCACAGTACACATTAGCAAATCAAAGTCTTGAGAACATCCTACAGTTAAAAAGTAACCTGTTCAATTTTTGAATCTTGGTTCAATTGTTAAACAAATTTAGTTTCACAGGCATAGACTTTTTCATTTTCCACACATAATAACATCCTCCACAATAATTTTCTTTTAAAACTATTTTGGTAACTGTTAAGTTACATAATTCCCCTTCTAGTGAAAGGAAGCATTCTATTTCTTCAAGAGATACATTTCTCCCAGGTATTACACTGTCAAAGAAATTTACCATGGGGGAAAAGGAGATTTATACAGGGAACATTAAACAACACAGCAGACAGGAACTTCAACAGAAAACAGAAGAATTTTGCACCTTTGCAATCATGCAACTTGACACAAGACTGGAGTTCAAACCACCTAGGAACAGGATTTTCCTTAACTCTCTTTATTAAGTATCACTTCTGGTAGATAGTCTCCAGGCATTTGATAGGCCTGCAGAGAGCAAATAGATTATACTCTGAGTGTTCTGGGTTTCTGATTGAACGGCAGCAAGCAGACAAAGGAAGGATTTGTACTTAATTAGGAAAGAAAAGAAATCTTATCCAGAGCACCTCCCACAGTGGTGTGCTGCAGAGTTTCCTCCAGAAGCACGTGAATTCTGATCAGGTACCTGGATTAGGGTTCAGTTAAGACCCCAAAGTTCCAAGCTGTGGAACAGGAATTTTTGTGTGTGTGTGGGGAAGATTAGCCCTGAGCTAACATCCAATGCCAATCCTTCTCTTTTTGCTGAGGAAGATTGGCCCTGGGCTAACATCCATGCCCATCTTCCTCTACTTGATATGGGACGCTGCCACAGCATGGCTTGACAAGCTGTGCATAGGTGCGCACCCGGGATCCGAACCAGTGAACCTGGGCCTCCGAAGCGGAGCGCGCGCACTTAACTACTGTGCCACTGGGCTGCCCCAGAACAGGATTTTTTAACCTGGACTTTTAGAAGATCAAGAGTAACTAGGAGTTCTAATCAACCATAAGAATTTCAGTACTACTCCAGTGACACTACTGAATTTAAGCAAGTTTTTTTGTAGTATACCTGCCAGCATGAGTTGGCCAAAACATATAACTCCAGACAACTGAAAACAATTGACCTGCTAAATGAGTAATTTGGACACTTGAAATTTTATAAAATTACAGTTATGAACACAGTAGGAGACAAGGAAGAAGAGAAAAAGAAGAATCCAAAATCAGAGTAGAACTTAAACAAGTTTTGAAAGAAACAAACAAAAAGATACCATAACCTACTTGTATAGGAACCATAAATAACAAGAAAGAAAAGGTCCTATTATATTATGCAACTTGAAAACAGTAGGGCATTTAAGTCTTGACCATTACCTCATTATGTTATTATAAGTCAATAATGAACATAAATACAATTAGCAGAAATAGAAATAATGGGAAAAACATTGTAATTAAAATAAAGGTTGTTTCATTTACATTATTAATAATAAAGGCAATTAGTATAATGTTCTTTCCTTCTCTAAGTGTCTGCTTGCAGTAAGCCCCTTCACTTTAATAACATTCCATGAAAAATATACAAATGCTAAGCATTTAGAAATATTTCTAAATAAGTAACTTTGCTATGTCTATTCAAGTTTTTAACTATAAGACATAAATCCTTTTTTTATTTTAAGTTGTTGACATTTTCAGCTTTATGGAAGACACTTCCAGAAAACATTTTTCAGATTTGGAGTTTAGAGTGAACAGATGCTTTACTTCCTTTCTTAGTTTACTGAAGATTACCTATCCCAGTACATTAAACTTGCCACAAACTCTAAGCATATAAAATGAAACAAGACTTTCTTTTTATAGTTGTGTCTCACCAACCAACCAAGGATTGGGATTCATGAATATTTAAGTAAAGACTGTGTGTCTGCTTGAATATTTGTACACATCCACCTAGTGAGGTCACGACCTCCACTTTGCACAGAGTGCTTCATTTATCTGGGACTAGATCTTTTGTTGTTAATATTGCCTTTCATGTTATCATCTGGTAGGTGGCGTAGCTCAGTTTACAACAAATACATTCATTTGTTTCAGTCCTAAGGTCACAGCCTTTGTGCCAAAAGGAGCCCTCCAATCACTTTTGAACAGACTTGGTTGGTTGGTGAATGATGCTGGTGTAGGCATGCCTTAGGTTAGAGGGAAGGAACATCGATAGTTACCCTGTTAATTAGCAATAATGAGGGAAAGGAAATTAAATCCTGCTGCCTCCTTGCCCCAATTCAAAAAGACATTGATCAATTGAAGCTTCTAAAAGTTCCCTCTCAAATTATCGCAAGTCCTTAATGATGCTTACTTAAGTTCCTGCTCCCAAGATTTTCTTCCACATGTGCAATTTCTGCTGTGTCCAAAGGTGATCTATGAATCAAAAAGATGTGCTGAGATAAGGCAAGTGGGAGGTGAGATGAGGAGACTTTAAAGACACAGATTTATTCTGAAAATAATTTCAGAAGAAAAAGAAAAGCTTTTTAAACTAAAAGAATACAATATTCATATTTTACATAAATACACTTTGGGTGTTAACTTGATTATCCCAGAAAACTGCTTTTGGTTTCCATTAAGTGAACTGAAACATAAGAGGTATAAACTTTTAAAAACTATTTAGAATATTATTGAATTTTGTTTGACACCAGAGATGACAGCAAATGTGATTAATTGCCACTCATAATTGCAGTTTCATTCCAGTGGTTATTGCTCGTCAGTATCAATTAATAGCTCAACCAAAACTTCATTCATTGCAGAATATTAAAGACTGATGGCTTGTGGGAATTATGCTAAACTAGCACTTTCAATTAGATTTTGAATTTTATAGGGTACTGAATAATAGTTTATGAGTTTATAATAGTAAGTACCAGTGAGTTATTGTTGAATTGTTGTAATTACTATAATTATGTGTGTTTATCTGGAGAATTGTAATTAGTATTGTCTTCATATTTAAAAATAGACTATTGTACTTAATTTTTCACTTAATGTATAGTTTCTGAAGTTCATTATGTAAGGGAATGGGCTTCAAAAATAACGAGTTCCAATAATCTGGAAGAAATATATTGATCATGACTATTGGCTTATCAGGGGGAAGAAGATTGAAGGTAAGCAACTTAATGAGGTGCATGCAATTCAGGAGATGAGGCTTCTGTACACCTTATGAGTAATCTGAGCTCCATGTTCAAGTTTTCTTTTTCTATTGTACAAATAATTTGCTGCATGAGTTTACAAAAATAAGGATAAATAAAAGAGTAGCAAAATGGAATGCAGTACAACTTTCTAGTCGAAAGGATTGAACTTTGAATTTCATTTGTTTCCAGCATCCTTTTCCATTTGCTTCCAAAGTTATTGTGTTTACAGAATTCAAGTTTCCATCAATCTTCAGAATATTAGAGAAAGCACATAAATTTCAAATTTGATGCCATAAAATATAAGCTTTTCACTTAGAAATACTGTGTAAGGTAAACCGTCTACACAGGCATCTAGCATTTCAATATCTTCAAAAAGTAGGTTGCAAGGCCTGAGAGTCCTGGTGGTGTAGTGGTTAAGTTCGTGCGCTCCGCTTTGGCGGCCCAGGTTTTACAGCTTTGGATCCCGGGCACAGACCTACACACCGCTTATCAAGCCACTCTGTGGCAGGCGTCCCACAGATGAAGTAGAGGGAGAGGGGCACAGATGTTAGCCCAGGGCCAATCTTCCTCAGCAGACAGAGGAGGAGTGGCAACAGATGTTAGCTAAAGGCTAATCTTCTGCACTAAAAAAAAAGAAAAGTAGATTGCAGAGAATTCCACAATCCAGTCCTGAATTTAAAATTCAAAACCAAAATCTGATAAAATTGTTAAGTTGGAATATTCAGAATAGATTGGACCCAACTAAGTGTAGGTCCTATTCCTTTTTTCTTAGCATGATTGAACCACTAACATTCAAATATAAAGAAAAGAAAAATTAGGGACTATATGATCAAATGAAGTGAATGTTGAAAGGAGGTCTGATTAATTGGGAAACACGAAAATTGTCTCAGTTCTCCCAGTTGATCCAAATGACTAGGTACTAATTGTACATTAATATGATTGACAAAGAAATGAACGGACTAAGTCACAGACTTCCATTCCACTTTATCTAGATTGCTGCCTTCAGCAACTTGCTTTTTAGAATAACTGCTCAAATTTTTTCAAAATTTTGTGTATTGAGCTCAAATTATGCTGTATTTTATTTTATGTTATTATTTCTTCATTAATGAGTTGAGTACCTTTATCAATGTCAATATAAATGCAGGAAGTGTGGAGAGCATAAAATTAGATTATAAATGAATTTGTAGCAGGATGATACCACATGGAAGAACAGGAATGTTATCTCTCTTCTCCTAGATAAATTTCTTCCACAAATGCTGCCGCAGATACCACTAACCATTCTGGCAACACTGATGCCTCGTGTTGAACCCTCTGTCAAAGAAAACTTTAACTTGTGGGCTGTTAAACAATGTCTTCCCTAGCAACTTGTGCTATGTATTCTTTTTTTGAAACCTAAGTGTGGAATTTATGACATAGTGTTCCTTGAATTAGATGGCTTGTGCTCTATTCTCACCTCCTCTCTGCTTACTAGCTCCATGACTTACAGAAAGTGGCTTTACTTCTCTTTACCTTGGTTTTCTCATCTGGAAAATGGGAATGACAGTAACTATCTCATAGCCCTGTTTTAAGGATTCAATGTACAGGTAAATACATAGAAGAGTACCTGCACAAGTAAGGATGAAAATAAAAGTTGTCATTATTATTATTATTGCCTTTATTCCTTTTGTATCAGGGATTGGATTGTCAAAAGCTGACTGTACAATCTTGGCTTACACCTGCATGTAGTCTCTCTCGTCACCTGATACACTCCTGTTAATTTCAGCCCATCATTCCAGCCTGTCAATTTGCTTTAGGACTCTGACACCGTTTTACAGTTTTTAGCTCTGTGAGATCTGCAAATATGACAGGATTGCCTTTACATCTTCATACAAGTCGTTCATAATAACGTTCAGCAAGACACGGCTGAGTACAGAGCTCTTTGGCACACCAACAGGGGTGTCCTTGCCAGGGTGAAACTGATCCACTAATCTCACACTCTTTATACAGTAATTCAACCAGCTTTGCATTTGCTTAACCAGATCATCGTTCTGCTCACACATCTATCCTGTGTATGAGAATATCATGACAGATATTGTGGAAGGGCTTTCTGAAATACATTTTTATAAAACTAACAATGCCTTTCTCCAAATCACCTCTTAATTAAAGTTTAATGTAGGCAATTTGTAGGTTTACTCAATTATCTCACTCATTGCGGAATATCTATATCTATATGCCCCACATTCAAAGAACAAAGGAAGCTAAACCCATGGAATTGTTATTATCATTATTATTATCATTATTATAACTTGGCTTTCATGGCTTCCCAAGTGTTTTAAAAACAGGAGTTTAAAAACTTACAAAAAAGGTTTTTAATTTCCAGGATACACCTGAAATACATCTGTATATCTCTTTGTTTTACAGTGCCTATTCAATCATGTGTAATTATCTCTAAATAACCCTATACTTTTAATAAACTCCGTAAGTGAAAATTTCGTTGCCATCCTTATATGATGATACCTATTCTCAAACTCCAAATCACACAGCATATGAGGGGAAAGCGTTAGAGAAAACAATTGCTCCTGCTGATTTTCGCATCTACCATTACTCCAGGTCCCCAGAAGCACCAGGCTTAATGTACTCAGGGACTTTTATCATGTCATTGTCCCCTGTATCCTTTCTTCCTCCTCTCCTCATACACTAACCAGTCTCTTCTTGAACAGGCAACCACTTGGTCACATAAGCAACTTGTGAAACTGACGGCCCTGTGGTATCAATGAATACGAAATCTTAATAACCTCAAAGGGCAATTATGAAATCTCCTTCTCTGTCTTTGAGTGATATATAATACTTTCACCACCCTCTGCACCCTACTCACCCCGCCACAATATTTAATAAAGCCTGGTACACAGAAGGCCTTGTATGATGGGAAGACAATTACATTGAAACCAGGAAACTAGAATTCTAATACTGATACTAACAGGATCTGAATTACATTGAAAAAGTTCCTTCTTTCACGTCTCAGGATACTTATTTATAAAACGGAAAAATGAGACTAGATCAATAATGGCATATCAATCAATTAAAAACAAACACTTTGATTTTGATCATCAGCATCTGTTTAAAGTGAGAGAACAGTATGCTGAAGCTTAAGAACAGTGGAGCAATGAGACATTGCTTTCAATTAATTAATCCATATGCATAAACTGATCACTTAATCTGTGCTTCATGATGCCTTTCATAATGAATATGTTTCTTTTCCTGACTCGCCTGTGCCTCTTTAAGCTCAATCATATTTCTGATTTGTATATGACATAGCAACAATTTTTCATATGGAATGTGGCTTCAGGGATTACAAACATTGAAATGAATTTCCTGCAGGTCCTGAAATGTTTTGGAAGAAATATCAAGTAGCATGCTAAGGTTACTTCATTCAAGAGCATTCTTAATCAGTAAAATTAACTTCGAGTTCCCACAATAATTTACTGAAAAATGTTGACAGATGTCAAGCAAGATGTTTCCTAGTGAACCACAACAACAAATCTGCCCCTATAACCCTATTAGACACTTGACTTTTCAAATTGTCCTTTGAAAATAAGTATATAAAAACCCTGCATAAATGAAGCAATCAAATGTGTTCTCTATCTCACACAATTCAATTCAGAAATTTGTTATTATCTACCATAAACCTTAAGCAACAGAAATGTTAGTGAATAAATTTTGTTATTTTTTTTCTCTTTATGAGTGCTCAGCGTTATATTGGCATGTGAGCAATCACTTTTGTATGCTTTAGCACAGCATTGAGTTATGGAAGAAACTATTCAAAAATTACCTCACCTAGCTCCCTGGGAAGAAGAACATACCCAAATCATCTCAAAATACCCAAAAAATCTCAATGTTTCCTCAATAAAAGGAAAGTATAGATGCGAAAACTTGGCTAATGAAAAGTTCTAAAGTCTTTCCAAGAACAAATCAAAATGCATTGGTGGCAATAGGTTGTGTCCTTGCTGTGGGTTCCCCAGGCCCACATTCTGTCCGTTTAATGTTACTTCTCTGATGAGAAATTGAATTTTAAAATACCACTAGAATGATATCTAAATAAACATTAGGGCTAGAATTTTTCCTATTTACATCAATATAGTCAAACAAAATTTTCCTTGAAGTTTTTTGGGCGAGAAAAAACTCACCTTTGAAAATCAAGCACAGTTATCTTCAGCTTCGGTAATAAATGTATTTTCTCCGGAGAACAGAGCAACTGAAATCAGATGTTCTAATAAGAGTTCTCTTAAAATCATAACAGGGGTCCTGACAGAGGTGAAGAAACAAAAATAGCCTGGGTTGGAATGTAGGTATGCTCATGAGCTTTAACATAATCTTTTTTCTCATTTCAACATGTCTCAAGAAAATCCCGGAAATTGAAAATCAGTGATGCTATGGAACTTAACGAATATTGAGAGTTGTGGGGACGTTTGGAGGGCAAATATGCTGCTTTTTATTTGCAAAAGTCTGATATTCAGACTGCAGGATGGGATGTATAAAACGGGAAACCTAATAATATAGTGAGAACGTTTCCTTTCAGCAGAGAGAGAAGAACATACAAAAGAAGCAGATGGTGATAAGTTTGTGGTAATAGGGCGAAGCACTAAATAGTCTTTGACGGAGCTTGCCCCCAGATAGAATGGCAGTGGCGGGGCTTTGATCATTTTTCACATTGCTCATTGACTTTCTTAGCCTACTAATAAGTCTTCAGAGAATGAATTTAGTTTGCAGCATGACTTTGCCTTTCTCTGTTAATGTTACATGTCCTATGCTGAATTGGTTTAACCCTATGACCCCAATTTTGGTTTCAGGACCATCTTTTCAATCCTTTTCTCTCTTAAAATGAAATTTTATAGGAAGCAACTATTGCCCTCATTATTCTATTTTAAAATATTGCACAATAACCAGAAAAACCTGGAGAAGGAAGTGGTTCTCAGCCTTAACTGCACAGCAGAAACAGTTGGGGAATTTTTTTTTTTTTTCTTTTAAATGTTGCTGCTCTGTCTCCGCTCAAAAACAAGTAAAGCTCTAGAAATCTTTAGATTTCCCTCTAGACTGAGCAGTCTGGATAAAAGGTATGTTTTCAAAATGTGCTCAAATGATGCTAATGCTCAGTAAGAGTTGATAACCTCTGGGTTAAAGTCCTCAAAAATAGGAAGCTTTTTACACAGGCTATAGTAACTGGCCATTTGATGCACTGCTGAGAAAAGAAGGAATTTTGCTGAATTGGAAGCCATTCTTCCCTGATGCTAGAGTAGCTTGGGGCTTATTTTATCACAGTGCTTAGCCTATTTTATCGCAATTGTTGCTTTCTTTGTCTCCCTCTCACACTCATAAAGGGCAGGGATTAGATTTTAATATCTCTGTCTTTCAAGTTCCTAGCCTTTACATAATGTTGTTGAAAACCAACTCCGGAAGGCCAGGGCTAGGGTTGTTTTTTAATATATATTTTTTCTTTCAATTTCCTAGCTTTTATATAGGTGATTAAAAGTGATTGAAAAATAGTGGAGTTCAATTTTTTTAACTGAACTTAAACTGTTACAAATGACAAATTAGATCAGTGCTTCACAAATGTCAGTCATTCTTGCATCATCTCTGCAATTACGGGAAACACAGTGTTGAACAAAATAAAGATATTTTGATGTAGTGCCTCAGTATTGCATTGCATCTTCTTCTGCAGCCAGACAAGTCTTATGGTAAACCACAAATGGGCTCATAAAAGGACAACTTTTAAATTATGTTTCTGCTTTTACTTAGATGAAGTAGGACACTAAAATATGTAATCTTTTTAGATGATGAAATTAAAACAAAAATGCTTTTAGAAACATCTTTGGCTTTAGTTCTTCTAAAATAAAACCCGATCGTTAAAACAAAAGTAGCCCATGAATCCAACACTGTCTCCTTCCCCAGACTTCTCTTGTCTAACTGAGCATTGAACTTCTCCGTTCTTCTTTCCTTCTCTTGGTCTTAGGCACAAAGGCCAAACTTCACCCCTCTCTTTTCTTATACCATTCCTCAGCCTTAGAACTCTGAGAAGAAAGTCATTTTAGCCCCAACGAGAAATTGTATCTGACTTCACAAGGAAAAAGAAGCCCCTGCATCCACCCCACCCAACCACTCTGTAGAAATGCAAACCACTCTTCTTTGGGCCTGTCTCTACATCACCATATTAATAAGCTTTTGCAAATTTCATCGCTTTTCAGTTATGTTAGTTTCATTTCAACTGATAAAAAAATTTACTTCCTAACATCCAGGGTGGGGGTGAGGAGAGATTGGATTTTGTTCATCAAATCTCTGTAGTCTTGTTTGGAGAATACACTCATGTCCCCAGATGAGAATAGAGTAAGGGGTCCTTCTAGGAGCCTTCTAGCCTTGCAATGATGGGACAATATGTGGGAGGAGGCTTCAAGGGGCTAAAGAGGGAGGTCTGTAGAGACATTGGTAAATGTTCACTACAGTTTCTATTTTTGCATATCTGATAAAAGAAAATGTCGAGATCAGAATGGCCTCTTACATCTCTTATTATAAACTGCACTCTCCTCCTCCATTTACCCCATTCTGGGCTCACTATAAGCAATGCTATATTCTATTTATCCCAAAGCATTTCACCTTAGTAAGATCTTAAAGTTATTCGATAGTATTCCAGTTTGATTCATCTCAACGGTTTTCCATTCCCACAGAGTAAAGGATCATTTGTTATCACTCAATAGCATTGATTGAATGCCAGCATCATAATAAGATTTTAAAAACTGTCCCTGTCTAAAACATGCCTACATTTACCTATGGAGCCACTATGTAAATAAGTAATTTCAATGTCATATGTTATGTGCTGTAGTAGAGGCACATACAAAGTGTTTAAGGGCATTATGTCCTAGAAATGCTAGAATAAGTTGCTAATAATCGTTAGAATCATACTTCTCCAACTGACTGCTCTATTATTAATTTAGTCAACAATTTATAATCATTCCCTTATTCTTCCTCTGAGACTTTTACTCCACTGGAAAATATATTTGCCTTGAATACAACTGAAACAGATTAATACCTCTGCTGGATTAGCTGTTGCTTTAAAACATTTCTTAAGCAGATACATTTGGACATCATTGGATCTCATAGTTCTTGTGAACTGGGTGTTTTCTGATTCCAGCCCTGCAAAGCTTTCTGCACCATTCATGCCACTATATCAAGTGAAAATCATGAATAGCAAAGTAATGACAGAGAACTGTCAAATTCTCTATTGCAAGACCCATATAATGTCCATTAAATCAGAACATTAGTTTCAGGAACACAGAGGCTTTTGAAAAACCACAAAGGGGTTTGCAAATTGTTTGAGGAGCCACACTCCAAATATTTCCAGAAGGTATCTACCCTTCCTATTTATGTATATGTCTGTTGGGAATCATGTGGGCTCTGCAAATTAGAGTGCCCAGGAATCATTTCTGAGGTCTACATTACGTTTGTGTTTGTTAATAACTATCAAACTCGATGTGCTTTCTCCTCTGTGCCTGTGTGTCATGGTGATATAACAGTGCTCTCTCTCTGCCGCAGGTTATCAGCGGCTTGCAGAGTGACAGTACTAAGATAGAAGGATAGCTCTTCTCCAGTAAACTGATTTAAAATGAAAGGAAAACCAAGCCCATGTTTCTTGGTCCATCTCCCAGATTATAGAAACTGACTATCTCATTAGTGATTAAGACAGCAGCTGTTAATGTCTTGGAGCCGGTTGACCAGTTTAATTATCTTGGAATCTGGCTAAATTCCTCTTCTTTTAGCCAACATGGGGATTTCATTGTCTCCAAACTCACCCCAAAGCAAAAAAATTTCAAATGGTCCTGAAAAGTGAGTGTTGTTGCTTGCCGTGGGTTTACAGACTTGGTACGCTATTGTTTTAGCAATAGAAATGTGTTACACAACTGGCTTTGTGGTTAAAACTGCAGTGGCATCATAAATTTACTCACACTATTCTCAGATGTGCCAAGAAAATACAGTGTCGTTATTCTGTAAAATGACTCTTATCTCTTTCTCTAGCCTCTACACACTAAGTAGTAAAAAATAGAGACATAATAAAGTTAGTCCAAACGTAGCCTGAGCCAATAATTTAGTTTCTCTAGATTTAACTATTTGTTTTGAAAAATTATTTGATTTCAGCATTTGCTCTCTTTTTTATTTTGATACTTTCTAAGATGGTGTTTGGGCTATGGAAGGTTAGATGATCTAGTACTGGCAAGGAAGGTCCTCCAGGCTTCCTGCTGATCCTTGGGTTTGTGCTGGCAGGAGTCCACAACAAAATGATCCATCCAGGTCCATCTCTGAGCATTCTTCAGGGATGTGCTGCTGAGTTTAGAGAACGGTACATCCATGGTCTAACTTCTCATGTCTAGATCGAGGCCCAGGGATGACCCCTGGCTAGCTCTGTTTCCTATTCATGTTGAGCTTTCGCCATGTTCTCCAACGTGGCCCACTGGCTCTCAATCAGCCTTCCTGCCATGTGGACACTGCAAGAGCCATGAGACTAGAGAGAACTCTATGGCTGACCATTCCATCCTGCCCTAGTGACTTGGTTGTGGAGCTCCCCTTGGAAAGAGTTTACCCCACACTACATTCTTTTCTCAGGGTGCCTTCAGGGAGAGAGACAAGAATCCCTCTGCTTTCAGTGTTGCCTTAAACTTTTGTTAACACACCTGCAGCTTCAGCTAAAGAAGCAAGATTAGGGCTCAGGAGTCTGACATTCTACCACCTTTATCACTATTTTTTCCATTTTTTTTCACTATCCCTTAAATGGCAAGGGGCAGGCTTTTCTTTTGTTTCTCCATGTCATTTCTTCCTTCTACCACGTGACTGCAAGCTTCATGACATAGTTTCAAAAGGAGCATCTTCTCTACATTAAGAGAGAAATTTTATGATCTATCACTTTCATGATAAGATATTCTCGTTCATATGTTAAAGAAATTTAAGAAATTCATTCTCTTTCTTTCCCTCCCTCTTCCCACCTTCTCTCTCCTTGTCAAGGTCTTTTTTTTCTCTGGGATGTTATAAGGCTGAGGGAATGTTTTTTAAAGGATAAATTACAATGCACTAGTATATATTTATAAGTATGATATCTATTACCTTACTCTACTTTCAACAAGCATCTTAATATATCAACACCTCAAACTACTGTGCATTTCTCCAGAGAGTGTGAACATCATCTGGGATGTTTGAATATTTTAAAACTTAATATCAGTCTACTTAAGAAATTGTACTGGTATTGTAGGGGAGGAAAAAAATTCCCCTTCTACCCTACTAAGTTCTCCAGCTGAGGCGCTGGAAATTAAACTGATAAAAGCAGATTAACAAGAGAAAAACAGAGTTTTATTAACATGTTCAGCGTACATACATGTGGAAGAACTTGAAGATGAATAACTCAAAGGGGTTAGAACTTGGGGTTTATATAACATCTGAACAAAGAATAATAAATTTTTAGAGAAGTGACAAGACAAAGGAAAAGGGATTTAGGCTCTTAGGGGTGACAAACTGTAGAAAGATAAGTATATAGGGAAACTAATAGAAGATAAGGGTTGTTTTATTAAGGTTTGTTATGTAGATTCCTCTCAGTGCTGTCTCTGGGCTGATAACAGTCTGGAGTTGTCTCCCGTGATTAAGAATCACCCTTCCCTTCCTGGTAGAAAGGGAGAGGACACCGAGTTTCTTTTGTGTGTCTGCATATTTTCAATTGCCTTTAGCTCAAAGTAATCCTTATATCAGAGTGTCATATTTTGGGGTGGCGTACTCTGAAACCCTTCACACCCATATTTGAAATTTTAAGTTTCATATATTAAAAATCATGTTGGTAGCTAGGGAGAGAGATTTGAGTTAGAAGTTGTGACATAAGAGATCTATAAAGGAGAAAAACATAGATTGGAAAAAGCAAAAAAGAACAAATCTAAGCATGTTGTTCCTTGTCTTATTGAATCAGCCTCTCAGTCCTGAAAATAGGTCAGTCCAGATAAACACTTATGTCTCATTTCTGGAGGCTGTGGTGCAGTTGGGAATAGGACACCCCCTTAAGTTAGGCCTCTATATGGTGTGAGCCTTCAGGCATTGAATGAGGGGCATTTCTGTGGAAACAAAAGAAAAACAAAGTTTAATGGTTAGAATAAGCTATAAACCCAGTTTTGGAATCCAGAGGGCAGCTAACCAAGATTTCTAGATGTTGGGCTTAAGACATCCTTAGATGGTAGAGTGAGAACAAGCAGTGGCAATCTGACACATTTCCTGCTTTGTGGTTTGACTGTCTCTGATGGCATATACATCAGCGGCACAGTCGTGGTTGTTGTTCAGAGCGGAGCAGGGAAGCCGCCAGCTTCAGCCTACAGGACTCTTTAGATCGTCACGGTAAGGACCCAGGTAGTCAGGTTTTAGTTCTCAGTGACACCAAATCGAGAGGGTAAGAGAAAAACTGGAAACCTTAATTGCTGACAAAATGCACACGCATAAGATCCAGTTTACAAAGAGATGAAAATAGCTCAAAGATATAAACATACATAAGGGTAGGTTATAATTTTTCACTGAAATTTAGACTTCCTCTCTGCAATCACCTCCCATTTTATTCAAAGATAGTCAAAATAAGACTAATTTGTTTAAAAAATAAGTCTTGTCTCATTAAACTTGGCCTGATTATTTACGTAAGTGCAGCAAGAATAGTAATTGACCATATAGGTACTTTTTTTAAGTCTGCTTTACTGAAACTTTTAATAAGGAATCTCAGACTAGATTTTTAAAAGTCTCTTGAGGCTGGAAAGTCAAGCCAAGAATTTGCCATCAGACTTCTCCTTCAATACTTATAGATTTGGTGAACTTCTCTCTTCTTGAGGTACCCAAAATATTTTAAGACTCCTGGGCTTGCCGGGAGGTGACCTTTTTTGCTCACCTGTAAGTCCAGGAACCCTGTAAGCCAGGTACCAGACCAGTGTTTTCAAGGAGCTTTGTAAATGTTGGCTCTATAAAGTCAACCGTACTTCCTTAAATCTGTCTGGTCATATCTGATTCCATGCACATCACTCTCAAAATGACATTCCAGTGAAAGCCTTGGTAATGTAAGCAATGTTTTCAATTGTGTCCTGTTACAAGGAGAACAGATTCTTATTGAACTTATGCAAATAACTATATTACCATAAAAATAAGAATATTTAATAAGAGTTTTCTGTATTTTGGAGGGATCAGAAAGGGAAAAAAACAAATGTTTCATTTTTGTTTATAAAAATATGATCGACTAGTTTGCTGTAAGCCATAGATAGCTTAAGAGAAAAGAAAAAAAGAGTTCCTGAAATCTGGAAAAAAAACATGACAGGACCAGTAATGTTTTAAACAAAAAGTCATAAAAATTATAATCATCCTCATCAGTCATTCAATCTCATGTAAAAAATTTTTGTTTTACTTGATCATGGGTTAGTAGTTTTATGACTCTGTCAGTTTCCCCATTAAAGTTCTGGAAATTCTTGCCCAGTTCAGTGGCATGGTCTTAAAAGTTATCACAAATCTGTACTCCAGAGAAGTTGTCAGAGTGTTTTTCATGAATCTCTTTGAAGACAAAGCACTCTTGGATTATAGCTGATTGCAAATGCTTTCAGAGAAGAATTATTTCTTTGACATACAACATTTTAAGATAAGAACTGGAATTGTGACAGATAACATTATATCAGGACATACGGGCAGTAAGGTCATTGACCAATTTCTATGAATTTCATAAGATTTTGAAACGCCTGTATTAATAATATATTCATACAAATATAACCTAAAGAATGTTGAACTATCGTTTCTTATTTGACAATGCTTCCCATATAATTTAATATATCAAATAAACCTAATTAGTTTAACATCTCTCTTTTTACAAGGTGAGAGAACAAATCCTTTGAGATTTTTCCAAGGACCCTCAAGGAAATCTCAAAGTCAGTTCAAGGTCAAAAAAAGACTTTATTTAGTATTTGATTTTGTCAAAATTTGAATTAGAAGTTTGTCAAAAATGTCAAGTTTTGAACACTTGATTAAATAGGAACACAGATCACTATGAAACAATGCTTGATTATTTATTTAACAACAAATGACAATAAAAGAGTTCAAATGCTAATATAGTAAGTAACATATTTGAAAAGAAAAATGAAACAAAAACAAAACCTTAGCTCTTTCAATATTGAGAAGACTTAGCAATCAAAGACGTGATAAAGACATCATGAAGCACAGAAAGTTATTCTGATAAGACACAATTTTGTTTTCTAGGCAGATTATTTAACAGGTAAAGAAAAAACCAAACTATACTTCTGGCAGATGGAACAAGTTAAGCAGTTAACAAGTCAGCTGTTCAATGAGGGCTAAAACTTTTTACCAATATTTGTGGAGAAGATTTTCATTTGCCTTGATATGTAATCTAATGAAGTCTGTGGACTAAATTTTGAGCTAAGCACCCTTCGGAAATACCGAGTAGCAGTGTGTTTTCAAAAACCTCCTTTTCCCTTTTTTGAAATTTTCCTTCAATCTCAGGTGGTTGCATCAGCCAGGTGTTTTCTTCTTGGAAGTTTACATTTTAAAGACATGGTAAGATTTATATATTAACAGACAAGAAAAGGATCTAGGTTTTTTCTAAGAAGGAGTTCAGGGGCGTATTTGCTTTATTATCAGAAATCCAGGGCAATTGCTATTGAAGTTTTTCTTTTCCTTATGTGTAGACAGTCCAGTGAATTCTTTGCAATGGGGGATTCAAAATACGTTTGCAAAGAGCTTTGTATGGGAAGGCTTGAAGCTGTTGGGGTCTGATTGTATAGAATAAGGGACAGTAAAACTAGGCTTGCTGTGTGTTCTCAGGACCTTAGCTAAAGCTATTTCCTGGCTATCAGGATTTACTTAAGTCTCACAACTGCCTGAGTGCCTTTTGCAATTCTTAACTTTTGTTCCAAGGCTGATCTCCACTTCCTTATCTCGTTAAGGGCCAGGAAAGAGACTCTCCTGTTCCTTCTCTCTCTTTTTTCACCTTCTTTTAATCTGATCTTCCCACAGGTACCAATAGGATGTTTGTTTAGGATGAGAGCTCTCTAAAAACGCTTTTAGATATTTTCCAAATATCTATTTCTAAATTGAAGATCCATCATCAGACCTTCAACAGTAGGATCTTCAAAGGTATACCTATTCCAAAGCGGCACAAACCAGAAAGCCTTTCTATGGAAAGACTCAGAGGTAACTTTCCAGGCTTAGAGGAAATTTTTACCAGGGACACAAGAGGCATCTTGGAGTGGGTGCAGATGAGCTAGTCCCCACGATCCAAAAAAGTCAAAAGATAGTTAAAGAAAGATACTATCTCCCAAAGATAGTAAAAGAAAGCAAAGACTTCATTGTCACAGGCAATAAGAAAACTCTAGTCCCCCACAAAATGAGACACCTTCAATCACAGACCCATTAATCTTTGATACCTGGTAGGCTATACGGGGATGAGATTTTCCCAGCACTGACAAGGCAATGAAGGGAAAAGACAACAAAGGCCCCTTCTGAGCTGAGACTTCTTATTCAGACAAATTCCCCCGAGAGCCGTCACAGAGAGTAGGGACATGTCTTGGGTCTCCAGCTTGACAAACGGCCACCTGCAGATGCAGGCCCAACAACCTGTGCCTCCCAGCAAGCAGAAAAATCAGGGATAGTACACTCACTGGATCCAAGCCACGCTTCCAAGACACAAAACAAGACAGAAGGAGAATCTCATCTGATTTTTTTAATTGGTGACCCACAACAAAGTTTGTGCAAACAGACTCTGGTCTGGTGAGAACCGTAAACTCACCAATCTGTGAGGCTGGCCCAAGCAACAGGCTTGTAGGATTTATGCCTGTGTTTTATCCCATGATTCTCCCCCTATGAAAAAATGACAGAGACAAAGACAGAGAAAAAGGGAAATTGTGGCTACCTGAAAGAGAAATGGATAAATAACAAATGGCTAAAGCCACATACACCCAAAGACATAGTTCACACAAATATTTTCTCCCATTAATCTAAATTTGGGAAGGAGAAATTTTTACCACCCTTTTTCAACTGGACCCGACAGACAGAAATCTGGGAGGCTAATTTTGGTAAGAATTCTTACCTTTTGTCAGCTTGATCAGTTGTCCTAAGATTTAGCTGTAGCCTCTGGGGTAAGTGGGATATCCCAGGCATCCCATCTGAGTCTCCAAAACTGTAGGGAAGGAAAAAATTTCTCTACTCTCTTAAGTTCACTGGCTGGGCCTTCAAAATAAACTGACAAAAGGCATATTAACAAGAGAAACACAAACAGTTTATTAACACGTGTGTTACACATGCTTGTGGGAGAATTTAGTGATGATTATCTCAAAGGGGCGGGTAGAACTTGGGGCTTATATAGCATCTGAGCAAAGAACAATAAATTTTTAGAGAAGTGACAAGACAAAGGAAATGGGCTTTAAGCTCTTGGGAGTGGTAAACTGTAAGAAGGTAAATATATGAGAAAACTAATGGAGCTAGTTAAGAGCTAGCTAGTAAGTTTGTAATGTAGAGTATTCTGGTACCATCTTCAGGCTGATGAGAGTCTGGAGGTGTCTCCGGTGATTAAGAATCATCCTGCTCTTTCTGGCAAAGAGAGGGAGGCAGAGAGTTTTTGTGCATGTGTGTCTGCTTCTTTTCAATTGCCTTTAGGTCAAAATAACCCTTATGTCAGAGTGGCATATTTTGGGGCGGCGTACTCTGAACCCCTTCAGCATTGAGCATATGTATTCAGTTTGCGAGATTTTATCACTTTAAATATCCACAGCAGTAATTCTTAATGTTTTTATGTCATAGTGTTTTTAAGAATTAATAAAAAATTATGGATTCTCTGCCCACCCCCAATATTTTCACACTCACAAAATTCTGCTTAAATTTCAGAAATAAAACCAAGATTATGAGTTCTACATCTATTATCAACTCCCAGCCATGACAGAATAGCTTGTATCAAACTAACCATCCTTCTAAAAATAGCTACAATAACAAAATAATAATAATAATAAAATACCTAGCTGTCTGAAGGCATTGGAGAGTAACCAAGACAGACAAGGACAGAGGTACTAAGATCCTACAGACAAGGGAAATGCATTCAAGTGAACTTGGAATTTTTTTTCCTCTTTGCATCCCAAGATAATTGCCATTCCTTAAGTGTCATGAGCTGAGAGGCTGAGCAGAACGTGATAAACTGGAGCTTTCAGCTGCTTTGCAAGGCTAGGGAGATGAAAATTAGAATTAAGAGAAATGGTGATGCCGGGATTTATGGGGCCAATATTTCCTGGGAAAGGGAAACACAGAGACATGAGGCCTTTTCCCACTGAGGCATTTGCTAATAACAAGCTAAGAGGCTGAGCAGAGCTCTTGGTAGTGTCGTAGTTCTAAGCTAACTGAAATTGGAGTTCAGGGCTCGTATTCAGGATGGACAGAGGATTCGTGTCCAAAATGTATTAGCAGGTCCCACAAATCAATTAAAAAAAAAACAACAGAAAACATTGGACAAGTAATTTGACCAGGCACTTCACAAAAGAGGCTATCTAACTGGTTAATACACATAGGGGATGATGCTCATCTCATTACCTCATTGGTCTTTGGGAAATTGCAAATTAAGTCCAAATTATATAGAACTATGCACCCATCAGAATGTCTAAAATTAAAAAAAAAAAAAAGACAATTCTGAGGATTTGGAGCAAGTTGAACACTTATACGCTACTGGTGGGATCTAAATTTGTGTATCCACTTTGGAAAACTGTTTTGTCAAATCTATCAAAACTGAACATTCATTTTATATGACCTAATGTTGTACCCAACAGCAATGAATAGCTCCAAAAGACAGATATAAGTTTAGAATAGCATTATCCATAATATTGAAAAACTGGAAACAACTCATATATCCACCAATAACAGAGTAGATAAGTAAATTGTGGTGTATTCACACTATGGAAGAATGTACAATAAAAATAACGTGGATGCTTGTCTTGAACTTAGTGTTATTCAAGTTAAGCAAACACAAAAGAATGCATACTCTATGTATATATGTATGAACTCAAAACCAGACAAAACTGATCTATAATCAGAGGTCAAGATGGTAGTTACGCTTGGGGGGAGTAACGCCTAGGACAGCACACGGAAGTATCTGGATTACGGGTTATTTCTCGAAGTGGGCAGTAGTTATACATGTGCATTCACCTGGTGTTCACTGGTGAAGCTGTATACTTTTGATTTGCTTATTTTTGTTAATATTATTCTTCTATTTTTAAAAAGTTTTTTAAAAAAAGAGTTACTCAATTTATGGGAGATTATTTGTTTTGAGCAATATCCTTTAATCCTTCCTTATTCCAGGAAGCAATGAGCAAAGTCCAGAAGGTCTCTTTGGGGCATCCTGCACGACAATGAAAGAAGTCACATTTTCATGGAAGTCTCTGCACTATACATTTAAAGTTGGTCATAACAAAGAGCCCAGTGTTGGATATTTTATGCTAATCAATATGTTACATGGAACAAAACTGTCAGAATATTGATAACCTGTTTGAAGCTGAATTAGGGAACATGGGGGTTCGTTATATTATTTTCCTGCTTAAGTGTATGTTTGAAATTTTTTCTATGTTTTACTGAAGGAAGGAAAACTCAAACATCTGCCCATTCAATAACAAAAAATAAATCATATCACACATGGATTCCCATAGAGGAGAAGAAAGAAGAATCAGAAAAAGAAATAATATGCAATATTAGGTGATACAATTTGGTTTGCTTCAGCTACAAATTTTAATTAAACACCTTATACCTCTACCTTCTTTCTAGTAAATCAAGTCCTATGCCTATTTGTGGGGCTTATTTTAACCCCACCTTCTTTAAGAAGGCTTAATTACTACTCTTGCTTCTGAACTCCAATTGCTCAATTATTACTTATCACTTAGTTGATCCTCATTATATTATATAGTGTGCTGCCCCAGTTGTTATGTTTTTAAGCATGTTATTTTTCTTTGAAATATTTTACGGCATGCTTGGGAACTTTGTCATGTCTGGGAAATATTAAATATTCAATATATTTTATTTATAATTTATCAAACATACATTGTCATTTTATTAATTATTTATTGAATACTTATTATTTGTCAGCACCTTTTTAAACATGGCTTGTTTTTCTTAGATGCCACATATTAAATATGCTAATTAACTTACTTATTCCTTGTAAAATCCAAATGAACTTGCTACTATTA
Organism: Diceros bicornis minor; assembly: GCF_020826845.1. Lineage (NCBI taxonomy): Eukaryota > Metazoa > Chordata > Mammalia > Perissodactyla > Rhinocerotidae > Diceros > Diceros bicornis. Next base: position 49,415,312 of record NC_080749.1, read on the forward strand.
TCCTTACTTTATGAATCAGATAACTGAGGCCCAGATAGTAGGTTACAAGATGTCACATAGTCAAGTGTAGGAGCTCCAGACCTAAATTCTTAAATCTAACTAATGCTGCCTCTTAATAGTTTACTGGGCCCAGCATAGTACAGTAGGAAAAGAAACCTTCCAAGGTACTTCAAGAATCTAAAGAATTTTCTTTAGAATGCTGACTTTTTCTTAATTAAAGCAAAATTTTCTTTACTTCAGAAACTATGGGACATAAAGTCTGTTCTCACTGAACACTGAGTTTGTATTTTTTTCACAAGACCATTTGAGTTATATTGTTAAAATTTAGGCCTGAATTTCTGCAACTAATATTGAACTCCTCATCACTAATTATTCTATTTGCAAATTCTCCAGTCTAGTACATCAATATATTTATGTTCTCTTAGAAAAAATATTCTACAACCTTGTAATTATAAGTGAAGAGGAATCTCAAGTAATTCTTTTACTGTCCTTTGGAAAGAGAATTCAGAATTCTTTGACTCAGGTGGAGTCAAAGAAAAGCTGTCATTTTGTATCACAAATGCTCATTTGATGGAAGCTTAGTGCACTGTTAAATATTTGAGGACCAGAAATTGACTGGCACTGATGAGAATTTTCTCAGAGATCCTGATGAAGTCATTGTACCTCTTTAAACGTGCTGTGGTCTTCCTAGCTGCCACATATTAAATGAGCTCAGGAAACCCACCAGGCTTCTGAATTTAGCCATCTTAGGACTATACCCAGAGATGTATGCATCTCATTTCAAAACAGGCCTTCTAGTCAAAACATATGGGCACACAAACAGAAAACTAATTTAAATCACCTGACATCTCAAAAACCCATAATTACCATTGATAACATTTTAGTATATATTTCCTCTCTCCTTTTCCTACACAAATATTAACCTTTATGTTAATTAAACCAAAAGAAAAAAAAGATACTCATAGATTTTATGTAATATTTGCATGACTGACAAATTATTATGTGTATTAAATCCTCAAAGACTTGTTAGAACCCATGCTGTTTTAGACTTCTTATACGTACTGTTAAATTGTTTTCCTGAAATTTTGAACAAATTTATACTCCCCACAATAATATATAAGAGCACAGTTTCCAATATCCATACCAACAATGATTATTATTATTCAATCTTTATCATATTCAATGACATCTCAATATTTTACCTTGCCTTTATTTGATTACTATGGTAGTAGTTTTCCTATTATGCTATTCAAGTTTTTGTTATTAATTTGTAAGCTCTCTTTCACTTGCTCTCTCTCTCTCCCTCTCTCTCTCTGTGTATATATATATATGTATGTATTTATGTGTATGTGTACATATATATATATGTGTATATATGTATGTATTTATATACATGTATCATATATCCATTTATATATATATGTATATATGTATCTATATATGTATCCATATATACATACATATCTATTTCCTAAATATGTTAGACATTTTTCTTTTTTATGTCATTGCTATATAGAAGTTTTAAATTTGTATGTGATTAGACCTATCAGTCTTTTCTTTTATGGTTCTGGCCTTCATTGTTATGCTTAGGAGAGCCTTCCCTGCCCCAAGTTTTAATAAAAGTTCACGTTACTTGTAATTGTTTTATGACTTTATTAAAAAATTTAACCTGGCTAAAGTTTATTTTGCTACGAAGTGTACAGTGGAGATCAAAAACTTTTTGTTTTTTAAAATAACTATTTAAGTTATTCTAATACCATTTGTTAAATAATCTATACTTTGCCCACAAATTTAATATCCCAATTTTATCACACACTTTTGATATAATTGGGTCTCTTTCTACGCTTTTATTTCATTCCATCAATCTGTCTTCCTGTTCTGACACTAGTACCGCTCATTGGGATTTTTATTAGACTGCATTAAAATTATATATTATTTTGAGAAAAAAATCACCATAACCTACTTTAAATTTTTATTGCAGATACAATAAAACACTGGCAGTTTTCAAATAGCACAAAATAGAGACTTTTGTTCTTATTCCGTTAGTATTGAAGGCCATAATACTCCGAATACAGAAGCTCAGCAGCAGAACTTGGGTCCATCTCCAGTGACTCTACAGGGCTTTAAGGTACTTGTTTTGTGCATCAACCCTATCCTTAACTTCATCATTTTTCCCGTCTTTGTTTCCTATCTCCATTGCCTAATTTGATTATTTTAGAAAATCTTTTGTATTGTGTTTACACCTGCTAACCACCTTACTCCTGTTTTGAAATGACTTGGAAGTATAAGTAAAAGCTTTCGATAGATTCTCAAAGGAATTCATGACCATAAAGATTAAGAACCATTGTTCTAGAGCATTGAAGGTGACTCACTAGTAGCCAAAATTGAATACAGTTTTACAAATTTCCTGACACAAAGCTATTTAAAAAATCCATATGACCCAAATGGCACTGACTTTATTTGAAGAAATATATGTGAAATTAAAATGTTAATGTCTAGAAGGCTGATGTTGAAATAAAGTACCACCCACAAAGTCCATGGCATAATGCTTATGTTTCAGGATAACTGCAATAAAAACACTCAACTGGAAAAAGAGAGAATATAAAACAATAGAGAGTGGTGCCTGGTCTATACCACATACCGTAACCTGGCTGACAGGACATCATTCATTCATTCATTCATGCGTACATAAAACTTACAGAGTTCTTCATCTGCCTGATGCTACAATAGGCACTGGATTTATGGCAATGAACGAAACAGACAAAAATCTCTGCCTCCTTGGAGCCTACATTCTTATGGGAGGACACAGACAATAAATAAGTAGAATAAGTAAGTTAGATGTTGCTAAGTACAATGGAAAATTGGGAAGTTGATAGGAAATGTGTAAGAAAGGATGGAAATTTTAGACATAGTGGCCTAGAAAGTCTCACTGTGAAGGTGATATTTGAGTTAAGACTTGCTGTCCAAAAGTCCTGATCTGGGAACATGCCAAACATGTCAAGGAACAGCAAGGAGGAGGAGTGGGTGAAGTAAAGTGGAGTAAGGAGGGAGAGTAGTAGGTGATGAGGTTGACAAACAGTGAGGGGCCCTGAAGACCATTGTAAACCATTTATCTTTTACAGAAACATTAGCAGATGTTGAGCAGAGGAGTGACTTGATCTGACCCATGTTCTCACAGGTTCATTCTAGCTGCTGTGTTGAGAGTAAGTAGAAAGGGGCAAAGTCAGAGGCAGATGGACCAGTAGGGAGGCTATATCTATCCATATCTGTATGGATGGATCCAAAGATATTATTGAGTGAAAAAAGTAAGTTGCAGAAATACATATATAGGATAATACCATTTATATTAAATGTACACATTCACTCACACACAATAATTTAATCTATTTTGTAAGGGTGCAAAATTTCTATAGTAAAAATAATTTTTAAAAGTCTGAAAGTGGGGGCCGGCCCGGTGGCGCAAGCGGTTAAGTGCGCGCGCTCCGCTGCGGCGGCCCGGGGTTCGCTGGTTCGGATCCCGGGCGCGCACAGACGCACTGCTTGGTAAGCCATGCTGTGGCGGCGTCCCATGTAAAGTGGAGGAAGATAGGCACAGATGTTAGCCCAGGGCCGTCTTCCTCAGCAAAAAAAGAGGAGGATTGGCGGATGTTAGCTCAGGGCTGATCTCCTCACAAAAAAAAAAAAAAAAAAAGTCTGAAAGTGTATCCATAAAGCTCATAACAGTGAAGGGAACTAGGATTGGGATAGTAGTCAAATGATTTCAGCTTCGTTGAAATATTTGGAATTTGAAAAAGAACTATGAATTCATGTGTGCTTGTGTGATTAAAAAATTAATCAGAAATAAAATTATTGAGGTAAATCGATGATAGTAAAAAAGAAGAAATAGGTACAAGAAGAAGTTGAAATCAAAATCCACTAGCACGAGGTGATGCGGGTGAAGAAGAGAATAAATCAAGGGTGGTGCCAAGGTCCCCAGCCTGGATGATGGGTGGTGTGGTTCAACCACAGTGATTTCAGGAGGAAGAGCCAATTTTGCAAGGGAGCTTTCAGGTATGATGGATTTAAAGTAACACAGAAAAACTGAAGTAGAGTAAAGTTGAGGGAGGAAACTACCAGAGATATAAATTATCAGGAGGAGATAGGCTGAAACCATAAGAATGTATAAACCACCCAGGGATAGAATTGAAAAGAAACAAATAAAAATATTAAATTCTCCACTTGCTCTTCTTTGACCATATCTATACATTTATAAGATGAAATGAACACTTATTATGTTCCTCACAAAAGGAACTCACAAAAAACTCACTCATTTTGTGTATGCTCACAAAAAAAAAAAATACCCATTTAATTCCAGGTGTAAAGCACAAGAAGAAGAAGATTAGAAGGATAGAATGCAATATGTTAATAGTGGTTATCTTGAGTGGAGATAACTTTTGCTTTGGGAGGCTACATAGTGTAGACGTCAAAATCATAGATTTTACTACTTGCTACTTGGGTGGCATTAGACAAATGGATGCAAAGCAAGTCCTTAGTACATAGCGCTCAATAAATTGTAGATTGCTGATTTTACTGGATATGTATTGTATATTTCCATAAGTTTCTTTTTCCATAAAGACAGTATAATTATAAATAATATTCTGGATTAATTGATTGACTAAAATACTATGACTGTATAGTAAAATAATGCATATGTTTCCTGATAAGTGGCATGACCAAACTGTGACTTAATGTATATCATAGAACCTGATTTGTCATCATTTCAAGACAATTTTTTCCAGAGTGTTTTTTTAAACTTTCTGAAATCACGTAGCCACTTAATCTTTTAAGGCTTCACAGCTTTACATTACAAATTTGTATGAAAAACTTGGATAATGGACAAAGGCGTAGGCAGCTACTTGCTCTGAACTTTTAACGGTGGAGCCAGAAGTCAGGCATGCAGGAGAGGATACAGCAGGTTGAGTTAGAGGCAAAGCAGAGGAGACAGGACAGGGTGCCCATGTTGTGGGGGGCAGAGAAAACATCCTAATGGAGGTGACAATGAAAGATCGACACCAGGGGGCTAAAGCTGGTTGTAATGCTCTCTAGGGGCCATAGAGTAAAAATACACAAAAATAAGTCATCGCAACTGTCTGCTCTAGATCAGCTATCCACATCATGTGTCGTCTCATTAATCCATTTTGCTCTTTTATTTCTTCTTGGAGTTAATTTAAACACGATTAAAGCAAAGATGGTCCTGTTAAATCATAGGTAATTAAAGCCTTCAGAGTGCCCAAGAGTATTTTGAAATACTGTGCGTTCATCCATGTGTGTATATATATGTGTATATATATATGGCCAATATCTTTCACTTACAACTTCACCGTGGGGGAGAGGGGAAAATGTTAAATTAATCACTTTAGAAATATAATTTCCAACATTAATCCCACCAAAATGTGACTAGCACACAATTCAATACTTATGTGAATGTAAATATAAGCTTATGTATTTTGGTAGAATAAAAATGAAAGTTGTTTCTCTGTTTTAAAATATCAAAGACCCGTGCAAGAGAGATTAAGAGGGCTGTTTTGTCTCTTTCTGTGTTGGTATACGCATGTAATGGTTATTCTCCTTCATTCCAGAGGGATTTAAGCTTTTCAATTCTTCTGACTTTATCTTCTTACCTTCTAATACTGCTGTTTTGTAAGAGGAAGAAAAGCTCCTCGGAGCCTTCCTAGAGGAGATAATTGTGCAGGACTCTGCGGTCTCCTTCTTCGGCAGTGTAACGTACATCAGTGGGTAATGGTTAATTAGTTTGTGCACTTGCAGTTTGGTCTCCTGAGGAGGGCAATTAAATTTCTTCCTTTTAGCCTAGAAAAGCATAGGTATTTTGTGAATGTGTTTATCTTAGTTAGACTTTAGGACAATGCCTTGAGCATCTATTGAGGGGAATGAAATGAGAACAACCTAAGCTCAGAGAATGACAAGTCGTTTGCCGAACACACCAGTTATAACAGGAAATACCTAAGAGATGAGGTGCCTTGTTTAACCGTGCCTGTTGGATTTAACATTGGACTGTATATATAGTCGCATTTTTACATACTTGTGCACGTGATTGAAAAAGAGAGTAGTGTGCTGTAGCTGAGAGAACACCAGCTTCGGAGTCATTTTTATCCAAGTTCCAAACTCGGCTCTACCGCTTACTAGTTACATAACCTTTGAAGATGTACTTACGTTCCAAGTCTCGTTTTTCTAATTTGCAAAACAGGGATAATGTTACTACCACATTTGAAGAACATTTGAATTAGAGATAATCTATATATAACACTCAGTATAGCATAGGCCACAAGGTAAATTTTCAATAAATTATAGAATTTTTGTTGTTATTATTATTGTGATCCACTTAATTTCTCTTTCCCTTAGTTATTTTTTCCCTCCAGTATAAAAATTAACAGAGAATATTCTGGAAAACCCTAAGACATTTAAATAGTAAAACATGCATTAAGATGACTACGTTAGTGCCCAGAGCAGTTGAATAATTTTAAAGGAAACTTGGATGACACATTTATTACAAGGTTTTCTTGGAGGAGGCTTCAATGTAGTTCTTTATAAAATAGCAATGGCATAAATAACAAACAGTCATGCGAATTAAATGGCATGAGATTTGTAGAAATATTTCACAAGCTACAAAAGATTATGCAAATATCAAATTGGTCCTGGAAAGCACTCTAGAGTTCATCCAAATCCCATATTTTAAGGACGATAAAAGTGAGGCTTACAGAATGTATGACTTATCCAAGGGCACACACTCAATGAGTGGCAGAGCCGAACTCTAGATTTAGTGACTACTATTCCAGAGCAGCATCCACTAATGTTGATAATGTGTGTCCATTGTCATGTTTTAATGGGCCGTTTAATATCCTTCCCGTTCTCTAATACTCTATTGCTATAGCTATCATTTGGGGGCAGAGTGTGTAAAATGTGTAAAATCAGAATGAAATAGTGCTGTCAACTAACACTGAAGAGGATCTGGTTCTGTCTTAGAGAAAGGAGGGAGCTGTGGGATTTCTATATCTTGCCACATCACCTGTCTTCCCTGAATTAGCTCTAGTTTGCAAAGCTATGACCAGATGTTGTCTGGTACTGTTTTAGAATGAGTTGTTATTGAAGCTAAAGCCCTAGGGTTCTGTCGTTTCATTCAGGAGAAACATTTAATTCCAAATCTATGCAACCATTTTGTGGATATATGCTGAGGTCACTCTTTCTGCTACTGGGGAAAAAACACACAAAATAAAACTCCAATAATGCCATCTTTGAATATTAAGAACAGCTTTACCTCCCCCAAAATAGTTAACATCCTCCAGCTATGTTCAGAAACTTAAATCTCATTAGATTTCTTGATATTTATATGAAGGAGTAAATAGTGGGAAGAAGGTAGAATGTAAGATAGGCCTGCTTACTGAAAGCTGGCTACACAAACTAGAGAATTCTAACATATCATTTGAATGTAGACTGACAGATGGACTTACATTTATTCCATTATTGCAAAATTGAAGCAAAACTGAAATAGGCAGCCATATAAATCAACCAACGTAAGCCATCTTTATGTTTAAAAGCTCAATTCTGATTTGATAGATATAAAATTCTGATTTTGCATGTCTTCTCTCTCTTTATATATATATATATATATATAGGTATGATATGTGTATACATGTATAAATACATTATGTACATAAGTATACACTTTATATCTAATATACATGTATTTTTATATACATACTACATATTATAGAATATATTTACTTGTTTTAATATTTCAAAGAACTATCTAAATAAGCTATTAGTTTCTAAAACTTAAGGAGACATAGCCAGTGTGACTGGCAAAAAGATTCAATGTAAATTGCCTCAGATACCAAGTGTTATGCAGAATTTAGGTTTTATCACTAATAAAGAACAGTACTTACAAAATGGAGAGAGAAAAATATTACCAAAAACAAAAAAGAACCTCAAAAACAATATTCAGAAAATGTTTATATCATAGACTCAGATATAGATTCAAGTATAATTAACTTAGTCTACCCTGAATAACTAAAGTAAACTGGTTTTCTCTAACACGTTTTCAGGAGCGGTGTCCAGTATTAGGGTCTTGTGAAATATAGTTTCCTTTATTAGCTTTAGGTGTTTATTACGTATATAATAGCCCTCTTTACAACAATACCTGAACTGGCTGCAATTATTCCATTTTTATTGGCTTAAACTCATAATTGATAAAAACTCAGCAGATAAACTCTACATATTATAAAGGTGGCTTAATTAAAATGTGGCAGAAAAGAACATACGTTCTATTTTCTCTGTTAATCTTTTGGACTATCCAGTGCCATATCGCAGAATCATGACTGCCACAGCTTAAAAAAAGCACTATATAGATAGAGGCCATCTGGTCTAAATGGGCTTTTCTTTACAAATGGGAAGAATGAGGATCCGAGAGTGATGACTTGCTCAAGGTGAGCCACACAGTACATTAAATTAGGGCTCCTCGGTTCACAATTCTCACTATTCCTCAAGTTGCCTATATCTGCATTTGCTTTTGATACTGGTTATTGGCTGCAAAATACTCAGTTCTCTCTGATTCAGAAATTGCTGTAACTGATAATGGTTTATGATGAACAGGATTTAATTCTTTTTCATTATGTTCTGGGTGATTTTTAGAGTCTGTGGTATAATTCTTCCATAATAGAAGATAAAATAATCAAAGAAGTGAAAAATAATGAGATTCCATTTTATAAAGATAACAAATCCAAAAACAAATAGATCACATTTCTGGTTTTGGTTTCCAATGATATTATCAAAATCTCCATCTGTACAGCACATTTAGGAGCCCATTACAGGCTTCGTTATAGGTTAGACTTCACACTGCATAGGTGGCAAAAGATGGGCAATTTTTCATGAGGCCTGTGTTGGAGAAAGCTGTGATTTTGTGGGTGCTTTTTTTTCCCACGTCATAAGAATATCCCCAAATTAAATATTTTTGATGTGTGTCACCAAACTATGTGTCAGTTTGTAGTAGAACATTTCATTTTACATCTTATGTATTCCTAACTTTAGATAAACATAAACTAAAATCAGATTCTTTATTATAATGTATACTGCTTTACTGCTAAAATTGTTATTGTTACGGAATTAAACCATTCTGATGCACTACCGACTGCACACTTGTTTTTTCCCACTTTTGACAGGTTATTGCTGTGGGAAAGTTAGTTGTATCCAGGGTATTAAACACTTGGTTGTTGATCATTAATTATAGATATGGAAAGAGACAGCAATCAGCAAAAATGGGACATTTATCTCATTTTATCTGTGTGTAGCAAAAATGTGTCTCCATATGATGTGTGCCTTTGTAAACATTTGAGTTGTTATACATTACCAATCTACTTTTGTGTTACTTGATGCATTATTTATTGCTCTTCTGTATGGAGAGAACCAATTCAGGATAATAAAAATCCTTAAAGGAGGAAAATTCTACAAGTATGATCAAGAGTGAAATGATCTTCAAAACCAAAATTCAGCCAAATACCCACCAGACATACCCAGAAAGGCAACATCCCAGAATCAATCATCACCCGTCTTTTACAACTTCAAGCCTGTGGTGTTATTGAAAGAGGCCAGCCTCACAAAGTATTAAGGTTTCATAGCTTTTGTAGCTTTTCCCAATGTTTAGCCACTATTTTTTATAACAATTTTATTGAAATATAATTCACATATCACCTAATTCACCCACTTAAAGAGTACAATTCAATGGTTTATAATATATTCACAGAGTTGTGCAACCACCACCACAATCAATTTTTGACCTCTTTCATCACTTCGAAAACATACCTGTAGCCTTTCATTATTACACCCTAATCCCCGCATTTCTCCAGCCCTAAGCAACCACTAATCTACTTTCTATCTCTACAGATTTGACTACTCTGGGCATTTCATATAAATGGAATCGTATAACGCATGGTGTTTTGTGACTGACTTCTTTCACTTAGCATAATGTTTTCAAAGTTTATCCAGGTTTATCAATAAGCACGTATCAGTATTTCATTCCTTTTTATAGCCAAATAATATTCTCTTATATGGATATACAACATTTTATTTATCCAATCCGTTGTTTATCCATTCAACAGGTGGTTTTTTCATCTTTTGGCTATTAGAAATACTACTGCTATAAACACTCATGTACAAGTTTTTGTATGAACTTATGTTTCCATTTCTCTTGAGTACATATATACTTAAGAGTGGAATTGCTGGATTGTTTAGCCACTTTTAAATTTTTTAATAAAATCTATTCTTATATCTAACTAAATTCTCTTACTCTCAGATTATGTTGATTTGACCTCTGTGGAAGACAAATAGATCCTTCTTTATAGTTGACTCTCAGGTCATAGAGAAGATTGCTTATCTCTTTGTCTCAATTTCAGATTAAACAGTTTGAATTTCCTAACTATTTTAGATTTTTTTAATCTATTGCTCTGGTCACATTTACTTTAACCTGAAGTTGCTCTAATACCTCCATAACTTGCTTTTTTATACTTCTTATAAGCCAACCTTGCACTGTTAGAATTATAGTGTCCATTTATTGACCACTTTCCATATGTTGGTGCTATACTAAGTGCTCCACATGCACTTTTCTAATCCTTAAAACAACCACGTAAGATAAATATTATTATCCCAATATTACAAGTGAGGGAACTGAGGCTCAAGGAAATTAAGTAACTTACCCAAGGCCTCCATCTAAGCACATGGTAGAAACAAATTAGAAGCCAAACGCCATCCAGCTCAGAAGCCTAGGTTCTTCTCACGTACCAGGCTGTCGCATATTGACAAGTCGTTGACCAGTGATACCAAAGAAAATAACTTTCTTCACAACTCTTATGTAATTATTGCAACTAATCACTTCATCATAGACACACCCAACAGTGAATATGAAAAACTTAAGTGTAAAATCTCACGTATCTGCCGATAGTTGGACACTTAATGTTATACATTAAGTAACAAGGAAGAGTAATTTTCAAAGTTTTTTATCATGATATAAAATGAGAAATATGTCTTATATCAAAACCCACTTACCACATATAAACAAAAGTTTCAAGCATGAATTCGTATTCTATGCAGGTTTCAGGACCCACAGGTCTCTAACCACAATTTTAAAAACATTGGTGTAGAGTATCTGCAATTGGGGCAAACTACTTTTTATTGCAGACTGATCTGAAAGTTATTCCTTTTTCCTGAAAATAGCCAGGAACTATGAAAATCCTTCCGATTGCCACAGGACCATGAAGCAGCTGAGTAAAAGGTAGCAGGCAGATTGGAGAAATAGCGGTTTACAGAGGCTGCAGCTAGCATTTTCAGAGCTAAACAAGCTCCCAGCATAGGGAGCATACAGAGACAGAGAGCCACAGTGCCACACAAACGGAGCATTCCACAGAAATCAACAGCTAATCAAGGGCAATTTCTAAAGCATATTGAAGGAAAGAAAATCACTTTAGAAATATGGCTAAGACTCTATTTTCAGACAACTGCAAACGTAGAAACAAAGAATTGCGGCATAATCTGCAATTTATGTTAAAAGTCTTGATATAAGAAAATGACCTACTATAGATCAGTGAAGGCTCACAACAAGCAAATAAAGAATTGGAGCTCAATGATCAAAAATAAACATATTATACTAATACTAGAGAAATATTTCTATTGGGTGCTTTTTTTAAAGGTTTCCATAATTTCTATGGAGCATAATATTTTACTCAAACTGTGTTACCTGTAGTTTGTTGCAGACTCAAATTATATTTAACTCTTTACTGTAATTTTCAGCCCATAGTGGTCATTTGTTTATCTCAATTTTTCTATTGCCTTTACAAAATCCTGAGTTAAAAATATCACTGTATTTTTAGAGATGGCTATTTGGGTGGGATGGTGCCAAATGACAATTGCCACAAAATAGGGCAGATGAGGTAATCAGCACCTGTTATATAATAGTCCTTTAGCAGGACTTGTTCTTGTCTGGCTGTTCACCACATCCAGGAGAGAGGTGACCACCTACTCAGTGATCACCAGACCATCAAATAAAATGGCAGTCTTGCCAGATTTCCGGTTTGGAGGGCTTCCTTGGCTTTCCTCCTGACAGTAAACAGGAATTGCACACAGGTGTAGTTTTCAGTGCACATGTTATCAAGATTTTAATAAAGAAGTATTTAGAAAACATACCTCTTATTAAGATGACCAATTCTAGTTCTTCCTTAGCATTGGGAAAATGTGATGTTCCTCGTGTTTTTTAAACTTTATCTGCCTCCACTCACAACTTGCTCTATCCCCAAATTCAAACCATGGAACGATACAGTGGAGGGAACCTGAGCTCAGAAGTCAGAAGACACAGATAAATGCCAGCTCTGTCTTATTAGCTATGTCTTGAATTACCTCCTAATGAAAGAAATAATACTAGGGAAGTCAACAATTTTTTTGGAACCTGCATTTCCTCATGGTGAAAAAGGGAAAACATTACTATCCTGGCCTCAATCATGAGATTGTTGTAAGAACTGAATGAGATAAAGGAGGCAGAAGTTCTTTGTAAACTGAACATTACTACACAAATGTAAAGATGAAGGGAACCTCATTAGGCAGCCCCTTTCTTCCCACCTGTGATCCTTCCAAGCTAGTCATCTAAATATTTCTACCCATGATACTAATAAGTTGTTAGAACTGCTTTCTTTGCCTCCCTGTTCAAGTCTGTATGACAGCCAGTTACTTCTAAATGTGAGTCTTACTTCTTTGGCTTTCTGATCTCAGCTCGAATCTCCTATCTTTAGAGTTTTAATTGTCCTCACTGGGTGATGTGCTATCATGAAATGCAGAGGACTGCCACCATGTAGATCGAGGCAGCTGAGAAACCATAGCTGAGGAGCAAATATGTAACTCATTTCTTCAAACTGAAGTTTTTAAAAGAAAAAAAAATGTTCAAATCTACATAGAACAAAAACTGCTGCAATTTTGAACAATTTAAAATTTCTATGGCTTAATTGAGTTATCTCAATTAAAACAACACAATGAGAAAATTTCAATAGAAAAATTGCCAGAAAAGAAATAATTAAAATAATTACTATGTTTAAGAGGAAATTTCCTGAAGTGAATGTATTGTTCGTACTGAAAATCTTAAATCATTATAATCTACAGTAATCATTTTCTTCTCATTACAAATATGCAATAAGTACCCTGTTCCTAAATTGGTTGTGGCCTCTTTGGTAAAGCAATGGTAGCTCCCCAAAACAGGGCAATTTTAATGTACTGATGCCAGTATGCCATGATAATTGCTCACCTGCCCCCATGTTATTAAATTTGATTACAAACCCACTAAAGATGGCAAGAATTTGCTACCCTGGCAGTAGGAACTTTCAAAGGATTCAGGAACTTGGCTACATATCAAAAACAGAGTATGATTGGTTACTTGAATATGCAATTGTATATTCTGATACTATCGCCTTTATTAGGATATTTACCTAGAATCACATAGTCATTTTGTTTCGTTGATTACTGTAATTTTCATTTGTGTTCTGGGGAAAGACGACATTGTATATTTATATACCTACAATTAAGATAATGCCATATCTAGTGCCACACTGGGCATTGTAACAATGATTCAGGGTAGGGCAAGAAAGGCCAAGACTGGAAATCTAAAAGTAGTGTCCATTACATATAATAGATCTAGGGAGATAACTAGTCAAGGTCAAGGGTAGGGGAAGGAAAGAGACAGTAAGTATAGGGAGAAGTTTAAAAAATATTATAAGAGAGAAACAGGAAGTCTACAAAGGTAGGAAATGGGGGCAGATAGGCAAGTTTGGCCCTAGTTCTGTGATGTCCACAAAGATAGACGGGACGAGGATCAGGGAGGCAAGCAGAATATAAATCTGGGAAGGACATAGGCAAAGAAGAGCAAGTGAGTCTTTGAGAGCTGCGCCCTTTGAACAGGTTGTAATATCTGATAATATCTGATTTTAGGACAAACATATTCTCTGTCCTGCAATTTATAGTCATGTAAGAGTAATAAAGGTAAGAACGGACTCAAACAGTCTTTCTATCAAAGCGCTTGTTAAGCATGAACTATGGCACTGTCAGTGTAATACCAAAATGCATTAGCGCTTCAAGCACAAGACCATTTTTAATCCATTTAAAAATATACTTTAAGAACACATATTGAATTTTTTTAGTGTGGACTCTTATCATAATTTCACTTGAAAATCAAACTTGCTGTGAATTCCACTAGAAATTCTTAGGGCTGAGCAATGAAACAGTGTAATTTTTAGCAAGTGCCAACAATTGCCATGTGAATGGGGCTTTTATTAAACATATTTTAACACTCCTGTGGATTAATAATGTGTTAGCAGAAAAAGGCATGTTGAGCTTAGTGCAATTATCCTTCCATCCCAATTATACTGTGACATTAAATCTTGTGACATTCAATAAGAAAGGCCATTTCACCCATGGCTACCTCTAGTGAAGACGATTTATGCAACAGTGTTCCCATACATAAAATTATGAAAAGAAGGCATTCCAACATGCTGATATGTCTAAGTGCCCATGTAAATTAAATAAGGTGTAGCAAAATATGTAAATTGTTAATATTATGATTACCTGGTACCTGAGACAAAAGAAAGAGAAATTAAGAACACTGGCTTTTAATCCATCAGAATTAAACAAATATAAAGGGATAACTAATAGGAGAGGAAGCTGCTTAGTAAATAGGGATTCAAGAAGTTAGTTTTCCCCATGGGAGGCATTTAAAGTTTCTCTCATAATGTATATCCATCTGGCATATTTGACCTATAACACAGCTTATTATTTGTTGAGACAAATTAATTTGACATTAGAGTTATAAGATACCTTGATTACCTTAGAGAGTTGAAACTTTTGTATTTGAGATTGAATTCTTGATCTGTTGTCAGAGTGTTTTGATATCTTAAATGTCTAAATTTTATTTTTGTGTGCATGTGTGTGTGCTTAATCTGCTAATGATTGTATAACATATTCCCTTCCCAATTGTTGGTATGTCTAACACTGATTCTGAATTTACTATGAGTTTTACTATTAAACTATTCATATGAGATTAAGTAATAAAGAAGAGGAAAGTACAAGAAGTGCTGATCAAATATTTGTTAAGGTAAATATTTAGTTTTATTTCTGATCTTTCCACTATTGACATAATGGAAAACATCAAATGCAATAGAAAACAAATCATCAAATCAGACATTTAGAGGACTGCATTAAATCTTAAATGACCAGAATGAATTTTTTATTTACATAAATTGGTTTGAAATGCAGACACATAAAGTTTTCAAGAGAAACTGCTAGATTTACAAACAGCCCTATTTTTGGTAAACTAAAAGGTATAGGGGAAGAAAGTTTTTTCCTCTGCCCTCTTAGGTTCTACGACTGGGCCTGAGAATTAGATTGGCAAAAGGCAGATTAATAGGAGAAAAGCATACAAATTTTATTTGTTGTTATTATTTTTACAAGTGCAGAGACTTTCATATATAAGAAATGAAGACCCAAAGAAGGAGATGGGAGCTGCTTATATACTGAGAGCTTATATACCATTTTAACAAAGAAGAGTAAATTGCGGAAATGTGACAAGACAAAGGAAAAGGAGGTTTGGGCTAGGGGCAGTAAATTGTGGGAAAGTGCCTAGGAACTATATGAGGGAACAATGGAAAATAAGTGTTATTTTAGTAGATTTGTTTGTACAGGTTCATCTTGGTGTCGACTCCCTGTCTCTGGTAATAAGAATGTTCTCTTCCTGGTGCAGGGAGGGCATCTTTTTCATGGAAAATTTATGCCCTGCTGTTAGGTAGAAAGGAGGAGGTCAGAGAGCCCTTCCTGCATCTGCTATTTCTCCAAATAATCAATGTGCCAAAGTAGCATATTTGGGGATGGCATATTCTGATCCCCTTCAGAGTTTTGCATTCTTTATTTAGTTAATTAGTATTTGTATGCATGTAATTATACATACATATAAATAGATAGATAGGAAAGATAACCAGTTGAATAAAGGCACATCTTAATCAAGTGGTCTAATATTACTATCTTTGAATTTAAAGCCTTTAGGAATTTTAGACACTGCTCAGATTCATAGACAAGAAATGGTCTTAATCACAGAATATTGAAATTGAAATAGTCTTGATAGCCCCAAGGATGTTAACTATTCTGAAGACAGCTCATATCTATGATAGAAATAGATTTAAAGGACCATAGTTTTGAGATTAAGAACTGCCCCCTAATATCTATACCATTATCCCAGAATCTTGCTCTGTCTCGTAAATATAAGTAATACTATGTCTCTAGATGGATTTGGTCTCATCTGGCAGGTGAAAGGCTCTTATTGACTCAATGATGGGATTGGTCCTAAGGATCCCAGAGTAGTTCATCATAAGATGAGCCAATATTATATTTATTGATGTATCTGTTGCCCATTCCCATCCTAAATGTTGCTTCTTAAGAATAAGACCTAGGACTGACTTACCTTTATAACCTCATAGCTACTGTCTGGTTTATTATGGTGGACCTAACCAGAGGCTGACCAATTGTCATGATCATATAAATATTTTTGAATATTCAAGTGGTTTAGACACAGAGACCAATGATAATCTATTTCTTCTGTGTTTTCATGATTTAGATTTAAAGGGAAACTATAAAGAAGTAAAACCCTAACTTCCACTGGGGACTGTCCTTACCAATGTGACAGTTTTTACTGTTCCAACTAGTAGTAGGTGGAGCAAAGTGTGTCAGTTTGGGTCCTTTGGACTTCAAATAACAGAAAAGCCAACTCAAGCTGACCTAAGCAATAAGGAAGCAGAGTATAAGATGGAGTGGGTCCAGTAGCTCAATAATGTTCTCTGATCCTAGAGCTTTTTTCTCTCTGCTCTACCACCCAGAGTGTTGCCTTTATCCTGAGGCTGCTTTCCCTTTGATTTAGAATGACTTCCAGTGGCTGTTCCATACTCCCTTCTTCAAGTCAAGAGGGAAATAGAGAGCTTAGCTTCAACCATTCTCTAGTAAAAGATAGGGAGAAAGTTCTCAGAGGTCGCCAGCACATATTTCCTTATATCTCATTGTCCATCATTGTGTCATGTACTGTTCTTGAACTAATCACTGGTGAAGAGGATGGAATGCCTGAAAGCCAATCACAATAAAGTTAATCCCCCCAATTGCTCTTTTGCTTCTCCATGGAAAAGGCATGGAATGGATATCGTGTGACCAACCACACACAATATTTACCACAATGAGATAAGTGCAAGGAAAATGAGCAGGGAGATAATGGAGAAGTAGATGTGGAATGAAGGCATTGGAGGCTGAATGGAATCACCCTTTTGCCAGAGAGAAAGAGAAACAGTACAAGCCAAGCAAAACAGTGAAGTTAAAAGAGTAGGTGAAGCGACAAATCAAAGATAGACAAGAACCGTTTCATGAAAAAAAAAAGTGGAGTGCTAAACTTTTGCAAAAGATTTGTTTGTTAATAGAGATATTTTATTTTTCTGAGAGGAAGATGAGGATATACTTAAAAAGGATAATAAGGAGACAGTGCTGTCTTTTAGTGAATGTTACTTCATGATTTAGGGTAAGGCTTACAGATGAGAAAGACTAACTTACTGATCCTGTTTCGATGGATGTATTTTGTTTGTATGGAAAGATTTAACGGCAGAAATGTTGACATATTCAATGGTTTGTTACAAGTAGGCAGAGTCTAGATAATGAGAAATTCAACTGTACTTAAAATTAATGGGCTTGTCTTTGTGATGGGCTGTAATGAGCCTTCTCCCATGCACATTGGAAAATACATGTTCTTTATAGAAAGCCTATCTCCACATCCTTTGCAAAATTTCTGTTTCCAGGGAGAGATGTACCATTTCTTAATCAAAGTTATGTGCAGCTACTAGCTCCAAAACGAACACTATCACTATCCAAAAGTGTCAATACATAGCCCTAGAAGACTGGCAAATTCCCCTGATGCAAGGAAGAACTGTCACTAAGGCAGGCTATAGTTAAGTATAGATAACCACAAGGTTTCCTCTAACAGCATTTCAAGTGAGAAATAAGAACACACCTGGTAGTGGTAATCATTCCAAAATGTCTGCCTCTTTAACAAGTTTAATCCTGAACCAACCCAGAGCTCAAAAATCTAGGGAAAGGGGCAGATCCCTGTGTTGGGAACAAGTGTCTGTGGCTAGTGATGGGACCAAAGAGGAAACCACAGCTGCCTCCAAGACAGAATCTAGGACCAAAATCTGTGTCACAAGCCATGCAAAATGTAAGATGTCAGAGGTCATAGAGCCAACCTGAGGTCAAAAGTTGTTTTTGGGAAATTCCCTTCCTGGTTTACTTGGACAAAAAAAGAAAGTCTACTATTGAAACCTCAATTATCAAGTTAATTTTTATGTTGATTGAGTTTGCTATATAAGTGCTTCACCTATCATATTGCCTATGTAGAATAATCCTAGGCATATGTACAGTTTCTCAAAACATATTTATTTTTAAAAACTGGGCTTTTTATGATATAACATTTTATACCTGTTACATTATTGCAAGCTGTGCTTTCTGGAGGTTACCTGGAGCCCTTCATCGTTTTCTTTCGTTCTCTGAAAATTCTCCTTCTGGCCAAATCCAGGCTGCATGTTGGAGTTTCACTTATGCAAGTGTTGAAAAGTCACATAAAGTCATTTCTGCGTTAAGGCCCTGGCAAGACAGCTGGTTTCTGTAGAAATATATGTATATAAAGATTATTTATGGTGTAAATAGAAATTGCCAAGGAGTTGTAATTAAGAAATGGTGTGGCCTGCAGTGCTCAGTAAGACGGATATCTGTGAGAATTTCAGTGTACCAAGCAAACTTTGAGATAGAAAGGTGCCCTAGGGTTACACAGTTCCATCTTGGCCAAACAAGCTAAAGCTTTGTGGAAATGAATTAACGACAGTATCACAGACCTGCAATTCACCATAAGGCAATTTTTGTTGCCTAGTAATGCCTAATCTTTTAATGTTTGAAACTCATGGTTTCTGAGATGAGCATCTAATATCCACCTATTAGTTCTTTCGTATTCCATTGCTGCTATGGGAAAATTGGGCAAGTGTACCTGGAGACCATCTACTTTAACCTTAGCGATGACTTTGCCTTATGAAAGTTATTTTTTTCCCCTTGTGAAGTTTAAGCAGAAACATTTCATGGAGACTCAAAAATCATTTACAGTCCGGGAAATAGAATCCATCACATTTCTTCTCTGATGGAAAAGAATATCTAACGGATTGTTTAATTTGAAAAAGGGAACAAATGGCCTATTGATGAATTGCTTTAGTTTCTAACATTACTGGGAGAAGACTGATAAAAATGTCTTTATATATAATCATTAACAGTGGGACTTTTTTAGGGGGTTGGGGATAGCCTGTGGATAAACAAAAGAATTAACTTTACTTCATTCTAAAGCAGTATGCAAATCCATCTTTCATTGTTAAAGGGCAGTTAAGAAAATTACCAATTTCTTTGAACGATCTAGTTTGTAGCCTTTATCACTAGATAGTTAATTTATGAATAGTAGACCTAAAAAAATCAGTATTTTCTTCCCTGTGGTAATATGTTTGCAATAAATGAGACATTAACCTTTTAAAATTTTTGCCTGAAACCAGGAGTCAAATGGTTTTAACAGACATTACTGGGGCTTTTTTCTTTTTTTTTTTTTTGGTAGTGGTGAAGTATGCTTCCTACTACAGCTGGCTGACTGTGCTTTTGCCTTATGAATCAACATAGAATTCCATAATGTAGACTAACCAGTTCTCTGATAATCCTCTATGTTGTAATTCTCAGTAAAACACTGAATCCACTGGAATCTATACTTGCTTTGCTTAGGGTAAGTGATCCAGGTTTCTTTATGTCTTGAAGTTTGATATTCAAAATTCCAACATCTTTTTCATTTGCTTTTCAAAAATATTAAATAATTTTTGCTATTTTTCAGATATTCTGTAATACTTATGTGTAAGTCTTACAATGGGAAATTATTTTTAAATCCTTTTTGCCTTGAAGAATAACATGTTGGTATTGATGAAAATGTCAGACTCTGACGGTGGATGGTAGAATTCAGGAAGATTTACAAATTTGAATAAGTCTAAACATTCTTTTTGCACTTTCTACCATAACTCCTATTTTTTCATCCTGTTTAGAAAGCAGGGTATAAAATATATAATTCTATTTTAACATATTTTATACACAAATATTAGAAAGAGGAAAGAAAATAGATGAAAAACAAATACTGAATATTGACTAGTAATTATCTTTTCTTTATGAGAATTTGGGTTTCTGTTTTTCTTTTGTCTTGTTCATATTTGTAATTTTTAAAATAATAGATACATGTTATTCTGTAGGAAAAAAAGAATGTTTTAAAAATATTCTAAAGCCCTTTTCCTCTGAGGATGTCTGTACAGATATGTTGGAAAGGAAGCCCAGATTTGACAGAACTGGTAATTGGCAATTAACTGATTTCTTTCATTGCTTTATCTTTTGGGAGGCACGATAAAAATAGCTTAAGATATTGCAAAACTTCTCTCTACTTTTTATTTTCTGAAATATTTACTATATAAAAAAGATCTTCCAAGAATTTAAGGATAATTAAACATCAAGGATATTTTTAATTAATTATAAAAAATCAACAACTATTTCCAATAAATTTCTTAGTAAACTAGGAATAAAGGTAATTTTTCTTGAAATTATAATCTACCAGAAACCAGGAAACAAAGAAATATTAAAGCCATGTTCATTAAAGTTAAGGATAAGACCACGCTCCCATTAATACTATTATCATTCAATATTTTTCTGGAAGTTCTAGCAAGTGAAATAAAATAATAACAATAAATAAAGTGTAAGTACTGGAAAAGAAGAGGCAAAATTATCAAACTTATTATTATTTATAGATGACATAAATATTCACTGAGGAAAATATAAATAAATCAGTATATAAATGTTTTATAAAATAATTAAGTTGGCTATACTTGATTACATAAAAATTCAATGCCTCCCTATATATGTCGTTCATAATATCAGTAGTAAGAGATGAAAAAAAAAGCTCTCCTAGACATTTGAAAAATCTAGGAAGAGACCTAAAAGAAAAGAGGTAAAGCTTTTGTGAAGAAAAAGACAAAATCTTGGGGGTAGACGTTAAAAAACAAAACTGGATGGAAAGTTTAAATATTTAAGAATTGTCAATTCTCCCTGAATCCATTTGTAAATGAAAAGAAATCCTCATGAACATCTAGTAGGATTATGGAGAAGTGTAGAGTTCTTAGGAAAAAAATGAATCTAAAATTCATCCAGCAACATAAATATTAAAATAGTTAAAAATTCTAAAAACAAGATTAATGCATTTGGGTTTGTTAAAATGTATTCTTGAATTCTAATAATTAAAACAGTGTGATAGTAACTGATAGATATTCAAGGAATAGATATTCAAGGAATTCATATAATTCATTTGGACATATGCAATGTCCAAATCTGACTGAAGTTCAAATTGACAACGTGATAAACATATTTTAAATAAACTAGTAAAGGATAAAATAATTAGTATATCAAACTGAGACAACTGGCAAACAGTAGATAGATAGATGATAGATAGATGGATAGATAGATGGATAGATAGATAGATATGGATATAGAGAGATATAGATAGATAGTTGTAGATATAGTTGTATCCATAGGTTACTCCTAAATAAGTTCTAGATTGATTTGAATGTGAAAAATAAGAACGTATAAATACTAAAAGAAAAATATAGGAGTTTGAAAATAAATATTGGACTGAGAATGAACTTCCTAAGCCAGTACTTCCATAGTACCAAAACCAGAGATGATAAATGAAGATTGTTGATGTAACCATAGGAAATTGTAAAATTTTGTGTGTCACATACGACACCATTTAAAGAGTTGAAAGAACAAACAATAAATATTTACAAGATTTAGTACAGAATACTAACGTCTCCAATAAGAGTAATAATAATAATACCTAGCACTTAGGTAGTGCTTATCATGTTTCAGGCAGTATTCTAAGTGCTTTACATGTGATAACTAACTTAATCCTCCTAGGAGCTCCATGTGGAAGGTGAATTTGAACCCAGGTAGGCTAAATATGGAGACTGTGCTCTTCCCTCCCTGATGTATGCCACTCAACAATGAAGAGTTATTAACAATCAATAAGATAAAGATAAGTGTTTAAATAGAATAATGGGCAAAAAAGGGCTTTTACCAAGAAAGAAATACTATAGTCAATAAACACTTAGAAAATGTTAAACAATAATGACAATCAAAGAATGAAAAATAAAAGGGGATTGAATATTTGATTTTCAGACTAGTAATGATTAAAATGTTGATTAATCTCCTGAGGAATTAGGTATGGGGAAACAGGAACTCTTATGTTGTGTTGATAGATGTATATAACATGTCTAGAGGGCAATTTTGCAAACTGTATCAAAAAATTTTTTAATCATATACTTTGACCCAGTAATTATTGCCCTAAGGAAACTATTAAGCAAGTGTTTGCTTCTGTGTGTATGCATCATTAAAATGAATGTGAATTATATTTATTGATACAGAGATATGGCCATATTATATTAAATGAAAAGGCAGTTTACAAAGCAGTATGCATGCTTTTGTGAATATATGTGTGTGTGTGTGTATAAATACATATATATGTACACATATAAACTTTCTTGTATTTTCTGGGTAATTTGCAATGAGTGTAATTTTTATATAATCAGAAAAAATATTCTATTTAAAGCATATTTTTTAACAGTATTTTGAATTAATTCAAATCTCCTCTACCTAGAAAGATTATTTATTAATTAAAGCTTTGAAGCAGAGAACCATATCAGTTAGGAATGCTTTAGGCTGAAAGAAATGGAGTAACCAAACAATGGTGGCCTACAAAATAAAAGTATTTACTTCAGTCACATAATTTGACCTTTGGAATTAGGCAGTTGCACGTTTGGTCTGGTGGCTAAGCAATGTCATTAAGTACCAAGCTGTCTTAGTCAGTTTGGGCTGCTATAACAAAGTGTTATAGGCTGGGTGGCTTATATAGAACAGAAATTTATTTCTCATAGTTCTTGAGGCAGGGAAGTCCAAGACCAAAGCACTAGCAGATTCAGTGTCTGGTGAGAAGTGGCTTCCTGGTTCATAGATGGGTGTCTTATTGCTTTGTCATCACGTGTCAGAAGGAGTAAGAGAGCTCCCTGGGGTCCCTTTTATAAGGGCACTAATCCCATTCATGGGCGCTCCACCCTCATAACCTAATTACCTCCTACTATCATCACATTAGGAGTAGGATTTCAACATAAGAAATTGTGGGGACACAAACATTCAATACATAACACCAGGCATTTTCTGTTATTCTTTCTCTCACTTCTCAGTGTCTTGGCTTTTCTACTTAAAGCCTCATGGTCATAAGATGGTTGCCTCAGTTGTAACCATCACATTCATCATAAAACCACATTAAAGGCATGAAAAGTAATGGGAAGGGGGGATGAATGCTTCCACCTTGTGTGTTTCCCTCTTTTTGTCTGAAAAGAAAATCTATCTCAGAGTCTCCTTGTCCCAGCAAGCTTCCCTTATGGTCTTGGCAAAACTGGCATGTGCACTCTTAGACCTACCGTTGGCAAAGAGACATGGGATTCCCATTGTTTGCTTAGAACAAACATAAGTCACCCCTTGGGGCTGGGAGAGGATCTACTTTCACTATAATCAAGGGATAGCCCGTTATTCCACCCTTACCCGTACAAAATTAGGGTTCTGTTAGCATGAAAAAAGAGTGAAGGCTGTTAGGTAGGCTACAAGTAGTGTCTGCTATAAAAACTGAATCTTCTTGTTAACAAAGTAAAACAAAACACAACAAAACCTTTGTAAGACTTTTATTGGCAAAAATGGGCTAGCCCACATTTCCAATTAACCACACTCTTTTCTCATTTGTAGTTTGGGAGATACAGAATCATAGAAATTTAGAACTAGAAAGAACTTAAAAATTACCCAGACTAATTCACTGAATTAATTAATGAGGAGAGTGGGGTCCAGCAAGGTTAATCTACTGCACATCACTTGGCTTTATAATTAAAGAGCCAGGCCCAGCCTCCTGCTTTCCTCTTCGGCACACTGCCTCCCATGGTTTTGCTGCTGGCATGCTTAAATCTAGATAATTAAAAGCAATGTTATAATGGACTTCACGTTTATCGTGTTTTGTCGGATGTTTTGCTGTTGGATTAACATTTTTTATTTACCATTTCATGGCTTTCTCCTGCAATGTCCTTATTAACTCCAAATGAAGACTTGTTACGTTTTACCATGGCAAAAAGCCAACAAACAAAAGCAAATAAACAGAAGCAAAGGTGTAAACACTTTGGAACTTCCTTTTCCTTCTGGTTACTTGTCTCACTATGAAAATCTCTTCTTTGAGCCGCTATTCCACCTCTGCTTGAGATCTTTCCTCAGTTTCAGATGCTTGATAGTTAACACTTCCATAATTTCCTCTAACACGAAATTTCGGAAAACATATTGGACCACAGGATATTTTTTTAAATTTTATTAAATTCAAACTTACAGAAAGATTGCAAAAGTAGCAGAAAGAACCCCATGTATACTTCATCTATATTACCCAAATGTCAACATTTTAATGTTTGCTATATGTGTGTGTGTGTGTGTAAACGTTTCTGAATCTTTTGAGAGTAAGTTACAGACATGATACCCCCTTACTCCAGAGTACTTCAGTATGTATTTCCTAAAACAAGGACATAGTCTTACATAAACACACACAAAAAAAATAATCAAAATCAGAAAAGTCACATTGATACAGTTCTATTATCTAATCTACAGATCTTTTTCAAATTTCACCCTTATTCCACTAATGTTCTTCGTAACTAAAGAAGAGAAATTTTTCCACTCTAGATCAGTCCAGTATCACGTGTTATGTTTTGTTGTCATCTCTTTTTAATCTTGTTTTATCCAGAGCAATTCCTTAGTCTTTCTTTCTTGTTTTTGAAGCATATAAGTCCTTTGTTTCATAAAATATCTCTCAAATTTGGTTTGCCTATATTAATCATGATTAGATTGAAGTTAAGCACTTTTGGTAGAAATACCAGAGAAGTGAAGCTGCATCCTTCTCAGTGCATCAGGAAACAAATGATGTCAACTTTTTCCTTTATGGATGATGTTAATGTTGATGGCTTAATTAAGGAGGTGTCGTGCCAGGTTTCTCCACTCTGAAGTTACTTTTTATTTTTCTTTGTAATTAATAAATATTTTATGGGGATATAGTTTGAGACTATGTAAATATTCTGTTTCTCATCTACCACATCCACTACTTTTGCCTAAAACAATTATTGCTATGGTGCTTATCAGATGATTTTCTAACTTCATTATTCCTAGTACATTTATTAGTTGGCATTCCACTGTAAGAAAGAGCTTTCCCTTCTCTCCCATTTATTTATTTATTTGTTTGTTTGTTTATTTTTATCAGTATGGATTCCTGGGTTTTTGTTTTTGTTCTATAGGTTATCCAATCATTATTTATTTTGACACTCAAATTGTCCCAGGTTTTGCCAGTCGAAACCCCTTCAGGCTGGCTTCTGTGTCCTTTCCATATGTCTTAATTATTCTTTGAGCACTTCCCTCCCACTCCCAAGCTTTGAAATCAGCCATTTTTCGAGGATCTTTGTTCCTTTTAAGAGAAAACAGTGTTTAGAAACCAATATCTGGTCACTGGGTGTGCTCGTTTTTACTTGAGTGTTGTTGCTCCTGGCACAGTTTTAAAGTATAATACACCAATAGAAAACCAACTGTAGTTCTTAAAATAGTATACATGCTTGAATTAAAGTACACAGGGAAGAATCTTTGATAAAGTAATTCATGAAAAAAATGTGCAAAATTTTATTCAGACAAATTTCTAGGCGATGACAATTACTATTCCACAAATTCCATATATTCAAATCATGGGATAGAAGATGGAATGATGAAAGGATAAATGGATGGGTGGATGGATGGACAGAAGGATGGATGAACAGGCATGTTTTATAGAATATAGTTTAGAAATTTTATTACCAGTTCAATCCCAGTCACTAAACCAGTAAGATACTTTTCAGTTCTTCCCCTTTCCCTCATCAGCATGTGAGGATCAAACTGAGAACACTTTCTGTCCTAATGTCCCTCCTCCTTTTCTACTTCCCCAGCATTGGTTTAGAATTGTCATTGCTTCTTTTCGCTACTAAAAATTAGATAAGTAAAATTGTTTTTAAAGCTTTAATGTTAAAATGCGTCAGTGCTTCAGATGAAAAACCTTTTCTCTATGCTTTGCATTATGATAAATGATCCAGCAATGATTTCAAATATTAGGCTCTAAATTCCAAGCTAGTAGAAATGTACCAGTATGTTAATTAGATATTTCTTGTTTAAGGTCAGGAAAAATAAAATTTCATTAATAGTTGAGGCACTTGTATATGTATTAGGGGAAAGAAAAAAACTGTATAGATGCCCTCATTCTAAAGATAATTTTGCACTAATATCTTTTAGAACTAATTTTAGGATTCTCAACATTGCAATGTTGTTTAAACACTTTACCTTAGAGCTACTGACCTATAGCTTTAAAAGTATGATTTCTTTGTAATGGCAGCTGTAATTCAGCACAGGTGCACACACACACACACACACACACACACACATCCCAATAAGAAAATCTGTTTTCAGATTATTAATGATTTATTGCAATTTCTGAAGATTGTGGGTTGTGGTATCTGCAGGAGATGGGTTTCCATCCCAGCTCTACCCTTTACTGGCTGTATGACCTGGGGGTAGATTATTTAACTCCTCTAAACTTCAGAGTCCTCATCCAAATGGTAAACTGATTTGGTATGTATAGCACCTAACACTATCTCAAAATATCGTACCAGAATAGCATGACATAATTCTTATAAAGAATTGGCTAAACCTAACCTGGCTTATTGTAAATGTTTAATGATCTTCATTATTGGTATTTACTAAGGATATTTCTATACAAATGGGGCTGGGATTAAAGCAAATTCAGCTTAAAGGTGAGCGGGCTGATTATTTTCTTCCACTCCATGTGCTGTACATTTTCAGAACAAGATCGTATTGGAATACTATGATTCAGT
The DNA here is from genome assembly GCF_020826845.1 of Diceros bicornis minor. Classification (NCBI taxonomy): domain Eukaryota; kingdom Metazoa; phylum Chordata; class Mammalia; order Perissodactyla; family Rhinocerotidae; genus Diceros; species Diceros bicornis. The sequence goes on from NC_080749.1 coordinate 49,442,500, forward strand.
TGTTAGATGCCTAGCAACATCCTCCCTTGGGTACTTGTGAGAATTTTTTGCCTTAGTTCTGTTCTGTCCTACACATGCTTATTAAGAATTCACCCTTTTCAATGGCTTTAAAACTACCTGGATTTTGATGATTCTCATAAGCACCACTCCAACTCAGATATATTGTTGGTTTCCTCTGCTCCCTCCACATTCAATGCCCTCTTAGCATTTTTACTTCACTCTCTAGCACTTCTCACAATTTTCAATTATATATTTATATATAATCATTTGTCTAATAACTGCCCCCACCATCACACTAGATACTAAGCTGCATGAGGTCAAGGACCAGATCTATCTCAATCACCCAACATCCAGCAGAGTGTCTGATCATCGCAGTTGCTTTTTGGAAGAACTCTTCTGTACTTGAAAATATTTTAAGGCCATAAACTCACATGTTCATTGCACTGCGCCTTTTCCTTCCTGGTATTATCATTGAGAAAATATAGTCTGAAGTGTAAAGAAACAAATTAAGAGGTAATATTAACTGCTTCCATCTATAGGATAAGATGGAACTTACCAGATATTTTGTGGTAGTTCGACCATGTATGTTTATGTGTGAAGCTCTGAAAATATAGAAATAACAACATTGTTTCTTGTTATATTGCAATGTGATATTAGTGAATTATTTGTATTGTCTTCTATCCTCAATGCCCAGCACGGTGTCTTGAGAAGGATGGTGCTCAGCAAATATTTGTTGAATCACTAAGTTTGCAAATGAAGCTCAAAAACTTTTTGGACAAATGACAAGGGCAGGCATATATGTGTGTCCTCCCTTAAAACAGCCATTTGGTTTCAGATAATTTTACTCCATCATGTTCTGTCTGTGCACCTTATTCCCCAGCTCTTAGCAGTAACGATCGTTACTTGTAATAGAAGCACAGTGCAAAGCAGGTACCTGTGTGGTAGCATCCTTCTTCCAACAGTATTTGTGTCACACTGTTGTATGTTGTAGATGAATGTCACCAGCCCAAACTTCTAGGCTGTGTGTAGGACTGATGAATGGTTTAAGTCTTACAAAGGCGAGATGCGCCCAGCTACTAGTTGTCAATTGCCAGATTTTTGTGTGGTGAGGTAATTAATCCTTTAAAGCACTATTCATTTATCCAGTCAGTCAGTTGGTCAGGTAATATTTATCGAGGGAGTGCCATGGCCAGACACAATGTTAGGAACAGGTATACACCAGTAATCCAATAGGCTGTCTTCATGGAGCTGGCAATCCGATAAGAGTAATAGGCATTAAACAAATAAATACCTAACTACTAATTGTACTAAGCTATTAAAAAGCTCAAAAAAGAATATTATGAGAGATCGTAACAGGAGGGACCTACTTTAAATTGGATGGTTAGCAAAATCCTTTGTGAAGAGAGGATATATTAGCTGAGATGTGATGGACAAGGAAAAACCAACTGGGTGAGGAGAGAGAGAAGAGGAGATGAAGAAGAAGAGCATTCCAATGAGGAGGTAAAAATGTAAAAATATGTGTGAGCCTTAGGTGGAGAAAACTTGAGATGTCCTAAGAACCGGTAAATAGCCCTGTGCGAGAGAGAAAGTGGCTGGAGAAGAGAGACAGATAGGCTGGAGTCAAGCTACGCAGGTCCTTGTAGGCAGTGTTAAGGATTTTGGGTTGTATTTTTTTTCTGAGTATTATAAGAAGTCATTAAAGTTTTCATGTAGGACATCTCATGATTCAAAATACAGTCAATCTTCATTATTCACAGATTCTGTATTTGCGGATTCGCCTGCTTGCTAACATTTATTTGTAACTGCAAAATCAATACAAGGTGCTTTCACAGTCATCGTGGGTGTGTTCAGAGTGGCGAAAAATTCAAGTCGCCCAATACACAAATTCTCAGCTGAGGTCGACCAAAGCAATACTCTGCCTTCTTGATTCAGCTCTCATTCTGTAAACAAGTGTCTTTTTCACAGTGTAATTAGTGCCATATTTTGCTCATTTTTGGGCTTTTTATTGGTGATTTTGCTGTTCAAAATGGCCCCTAAACATTGTGCCAAAGTGCTGCCTAGTGTTCCTAAGTGTAAGAAGGCTGTGACGTGCCTTATGGAGAAAATACGTGTGTTAGATAAGCTTCATTCAGGCATGAGTTTCAGTGCTGTAGCCACGAGTTCAATGTTAATGAATGAACAATATATATTAAGCAAGGAGTCTTTAAACAAACACACATAAAACAAGGTTATTTATTGATCACTTGACAAAAATGTTGTGATTGGAGGCTCCTAGAAACCTAAACCTGTATGTCCTCTAGGAGCAATTGTTTGGTGTTTGCTGATTCCATGTTAGCAGCAACTTTATACACCTAAACTACTATGAATACCATGAATTGCCTATATCTGTTTAAAAGACTACCCTGGCTGCAGTACGGAGCATGGAGTATGGACAAGAGTGGAGATAGGAAGCCCTATTTAGAATATTTCACTGGCCAATGTGGGACATGAAAGTGGCTGGTACTGGGACTATGGTGGATATGGATATATGGAGACAAATTGAAGAGACTAGGATTGACTGGAGGAAAAGATGAGCCTAAGGTTTCTTTGAGGCCCTTTGTGACCTTGTCAGTTTCTCTACTTCAAGTGCCCGGAGTACTCATGATTCTACCAGCCCATTCTCTCAAGGAAGTTCTCCGTTATATAATAATAGCTGTTACGTTATAAGCTAATCAGATTCATCCTTATAATTTAACTGAATATTTAACTTAGTATTTAAATATGATTCTTTTAAAAATCTTTCAAAGAATGGTGTTGATATTGACCGTTTCATGCAGATTAGGTTTGATTTTTTATTTATTTATTTTTGGTGAGAAAGATTAGCCCTGAGCTAACATCTGTCGCCTATCCTCCTCTTTTTGCTGAGGAAGATTGGTCCTGGGCTAAGAACCGTGCCCATCTTCCTCTACTTTATATGTGGGACACCTGTCATAGCATGGCTTGATAAGCGATGCGTATATCCGCGCCCGGGATCCAAACCTGCGAACCCCAAGCTGCTTAAGTGAAGCACGCAATCTTAACCACTAGGCCACTGGGCCGGCCCCTGATTTTATTTTTTAATTTGTGTGGGCTTAATTAATGTATTCTTTTGATATGTATTTAATAGGTTTTCAATGGCTAACAAATCATTCTCTATGTGGGAATGCCTTCTTCATCAACTTGTAATACTGATACTAACAAACCTATAAAAGCAAATTTTTTACCTTACCATCAACTAGAGAGCCTCAGAAAGGTATTCCTCCCCTCACTAGCAAGTTGAAATATGCTCTTCTTTCCATAGCGGGGGGTTTGGTGTATTAAGCAAAATAGTTAATCCTAGGTGCAATTGTGACATTTATGAAGTGTCCATCTTTTATATTTTTATGAGTTATTATCAATCAATTTAGTTACTTTTTAAATTTAATTTACTTGATCAGAGGGGTTTCTAAGAAGAAAGTAGTTGATGAGTCTTTCTACTGCAAATCATAAAATTTCTTTTTTTGCTTCAAATAAAATCCAAGAGCTTTTAGGTATAAAGATTAAACAATCCATGCAATCATATTACTGTAGCAGACAATTGGCTTTACAAGTATATATATAGGCAGAGACATAAATAAACAGACTGCAGTGTACATTGGGTCCCTTACTCAAATAGATACCCCCATCTTCTTGTTAGTAGCACCTCAATATTATGCACATGCTTTTCTCCTCACATCCATGTTCTCAGGAAAGATGATCCTATCACCAGCCCCAGAGGTTTTGGAACTTGAACCACTTTAACCAATGGTGGTCATTTTATCCCCTCTGCCGGGGATTGACTTGGGAGAAGTCATATGTTCAACTCTGCCCAAAGAACCATGAAGAGAAGTCTGCTGGGGTAAATTCTGAGAAAGGTTTTCCACTGATAGAAAGAGACATCTGAAAAGTAACATGTCTCTGAATGTGCACTGAGTGTACCAGTGGTGCCAGAAGATGTGTAAGCCATCTCGCAGCCATAGCAGCTCAAGCGTGAAGACAAAAGCTAATGCCCTGAGGAAATATGTTAAAAACCTGGGTCCATGATGTCACTGCTGAGCCATTTCATTAACCAAACCTACAAAGCAAATTTTGTTATCTGCAGTTTATTGTTATTAGTGTTTAAGTCATTTTGATTTAAATCTTCTGTAACTTGGCACCAAAAGCATCCTAATATGGACCATCATTAAGGAATTTATTGTTTCATGCTTCATCAATTATAAGATACACATATTCGCACATTTAAGTGCATCTTACCATTGATAGCATCTTAAATTCAATGAACTACAGGAATTTTTTCCTTGCCAAGTTTAATATTCAACATTAAAATATACAAGATCACTATGTTAAACAAAGTGGCCCTGGTGACATTCTAAATTGTATCTAGCCATTGTTACACCTAGGACAGTCAATAGTCAATATTAACCTGATAGAAAATGAGATAATGCATCACCCATTATAATAGTTACAAAATACGACTATAGAGAGTGAACTATAACAGTGGACTCAAGATAAAGCAATCGAGATTATAATATTTTTTTATTTTTCCAAAATATATTATTATATTTAAGTAACATTCCTTCTGCTGATAGTTATTTGCTTTGAAAATAGAAAGTCATTTCTGATCAACTGAACATAAATTATTGAATGCCAACTGTGACTATTGTGCAGCAGGAAGTTTTCACTGGGCATAGGGGATAAAATTTCATAACTCAACATTTTAAGGGAGATAAGACCTGCAGACAGGTAACTAAAATACACAGCAGTGTTTCAGTCATGGTATTAACTGCTACCAGAACACCAATGAAGTAAAAACGGATACTCTACAAGGGTATTGGGAAGTATTCACAGAGAAGAATCATTTGAGCTCAATTCTGAAGTATGCATATAATTTAGACAGGTCAAGATGCAGTAGGGTAAGGATATGCCAAACAAAGTGACCCGTCCAAACAAAATCGGAGAACCTGAAATGACTAGAGTGTTTTCTAGGAACAGTGAGGCCTAAAACTACAATGTAAAAACGGATAGACTAATGGGAGACAAGGTTGACAGGCTGAGGATAGATGTGTGCTCACAGCCAAGTTTTTTCTCCCAGGTCTTCTACAAAGACTTAGTAATGAAATTCCAATCTTTGACCCCTGACTACTTTCACATTCTCATTTATGTTGGAATTCCTCAAAAGGAAGAACTAGACCTTCAACTTTCTTTAATATGCTTCCTTACAGTTTTCCCAAGAAACCTAGAACAGCACAGTGCAAAATTGAAAAGGAAACTGCAAGTAACACTCATAGTAATTATAATTAAAATGAAAATCAAAACAACAATTCACTTATGTTATGTGCCAGCACTGTACTAAGCATTTTATGTATTGTTTTAATGTTCAAAACAACCTTACGACATAGATATGATCTTCATTTTATTTGTGAGAAAATTGAGTTTAAGTTCTTTGCCCAAGGGCAAACAATCATTAAGTGAGAGCTGGAATTTGACTCCAGGTCTGTCTAACCCTAAAATTTAAATTTACATTCACTATATCCATATGTTATACTCTCTTCCCATCTCTTTTCAAGCATGGCTTTAGATAGGTGGGACTAGCTCTTTGGTTTGCCATGTTGAAAAAGGGATTTGGAGGAATTTTTCTCTTTTAGTTAGGGGTTTGGTGGTGTTTTTCTATTTCTTTTAGTTTATTTGTTCTTCTTGCAAATTCTTATTGGCTTTAGTTCACTATTTGCATTAAACCATATGAAGAATGTTCATGAGGGACATCTAGTATTTATTACTAGGAAATAACCTATAATTACCTATTTCATTGAAAAATTACTTAATAGCTGTCTAAAGATTGGTCAATCCCAACTGATCAACCAGCTAGTGATTTTCTATCAAGTTAAAGTATTTACCGTTCCCTTGAGCCAAATTTCATTCCACAAGGAACAGAAGGCCAAGCCTAATTGGAGAATAAATCTCAAGCATGCATCACGAGGAGTATAGATTTTATTTTATTTTCTACAAATAACTTGTTGTGGAGGTGACTTGAAATTCAGAAAAATTTTGGATTTCTGCAGACTAAAGTGCAAGTAAAATAGAAAAATAAGAACCCTTCCATCTTCTTCTTTCAAACAATTTAAAATCCAAGTTGTGTATTTTTTTTTTTTTTTAAGTATAGACCATTCGGCAACTCCAAAGGCCACAAAATGCCATAGAAATAGAAATGGATGGCTAACCTTTAAGGTGCCAACCTGGCCACAATCATTCTGACCTTCACCAGTTTAATCCTTTTATAACAGCTTTGTTATTCTTTATTTGAAGTGCTTTTAAGTATTATATAATAGGCTAAAATATTTGTTGTAACCAAACAGAAGTATTTAATTCAGCAGTACAAAACAGATACCTGTGCTCATTTAACATGATTATTAGATCAGTAAAAAAGGCTTATTATCAGAGAAAGAAACTGGATGTTAAACATTAACCCAAACCAACTCACACACTGATTTGTACTTTCACATTCAGAAGGAAAAATCCACTAACACTCATCTGTTTTCCATGTCAAAGGAGAGCTTTAGATTAGTGTTATAATTAACTGTATGGCTTGATTCATTCCAAACTATAGTTTCTCTGCACTTTGCTTGTAATTAATTTTCTTCTTTTTAATCTTTGGAAACTGGCTTTGTTTTCTTTCCTCATTTAATTTCTCCATCTTATGTAATGACTGCCTACGGACTTCAAAATTATCTCAGGTGTGATAAATTAAGGTGAGGCTGTAGAAATCAATGAGTGAGTATAGAGATATTTGCAATGTTTGCTTTCTTCTTGAACCAGGTTATATAAATCAGAAACCACCCAGATGACAGAAAACTCAACATCTAGGCTCCTTTATATATAAATATATATATATATAATATATATATATTTACATCCTTTTTTTTCCACATCAGGAATTTCAAAATCTAAGCCATGGCAACAGCTACTAAAAACTCCAAAACAATTTAATTTGAAGGGAATAATTTTCAGCTCAACCAAAACTACAGCAATGGAGTCAGAAAAAAGAAAAAGAGAAGGTGATTTGAAAAGAAATGTAAAGTTGGTTATGAGTAGAATAAAAAATATATTACTAAATACTGTATTTTTTCTTTATTTTTTTCAAGTGACAGTGGCCCCTAGCCATATCAAGAATTTTTTTAATTATAGATTTATAATGATAGCTTTAATTTTAATCCAACCCCACATGGATCATCTCTGCCTTCCCCCGTTAAGTATTTGTATCTTTATCCCACACTGAGAACCTTTGCATTCAATAATATCAGTATATTAGCTTATTTGTTCCATTCTGCAATATACCACAATAACAAACCTATTAAGTTGAAGTCAAGATTTCTTTATGGTTCTATGTCAAGAAATTTGGTGTCTGGATATTATATTTTGAAGCTGAACGTGTTGCAAAACAGGCAGATTTCATCAGAAATAGATCTGGAAAAAGCATTCAGTTCTTTTTAGTTTCTGATTCATTTTCTTATTCAAAGACCAAAAACCAGAGAAATATTGAACAAAGTTGTATATTTTCCTCCTTAGTGGTTTTGGCTTGCCTTCTATCTTTTCATTAATGTCAATTTAGTGAAGAAAATTAGAATAATTGAAAAAAATATGATATGATTATTTATTCCTCTGTTCCTTTACATATAGTATCCTGTGAAATCCTAGTAGACAAACAGCCAAATACATTTGGTAAATATTCCATTAAATATATTTATAGTCACTGTAGAGATTCTTGGGGTTCTTAATATGTTGATATATTAGTAAGGGGAGAGTAGAAATGTGTGCATATGGCGTACAAGGTCCCCCCGAATTATTTGATTGTAGAACCCTTTCCTCATGCAATTTTCTTCAAAACACAAAGCACTTATTACAATGTGTGCTTTCACATTTATACAGTTATTTAATTAATATCTCTCCTCCACCAGATGAATGCTCCAGGAGGGCAAGAACCGTGTCTATTGTTCCTTGTGATTTTATTTCCAGTGCCAGCATAGTGCAGAGCATGTACTTTTGGTGACTTCATGATAAAGCTTCACAGTACCCACCCACCTCCACACCACTGGCTCTCTTTCCCCCTCTGCTCTGCTTTTTCTGTTTCCTCCATTGCACTTAAGACCATCTGACATAAGATGTATATTATCTAGGTCATTGTTTATTTTTGTCTTCTTTAATTAAAATTTCTGCCCACGAGAACAGAGGACTGTGTCAATTCTGCCAACTAGCATTAAAACAGAGACTGCCATGTAGTAGGTCCTCAATAAATATTTGTTTAACTAATAATACATTCTCAGTTTTTATCCATTTGGCCAGAAAAAGAACTTTATAAATTAGTAATATTCTCTTAGTTCCCTTCCTAACATTAAACAGTAGCTCTCCCATTGATCAGAAAACGTTCCAATCTCAAGCAAAAAATGACGTAATGCTGTTGGTTTAGTTATGGTTGGGGGTCAAGAAGGCTCAGATCTCGATAATACAAGTATATTCACCTGTGATGTGCATGTGTGTGTGTGTGTATGTGTGTATTTGTATGTGTGTTTGTCAGATTTTTTAGGTATAATTTACATTTGATACTGTTTGCCCTTTTTAATGTATAGTTGTGTGGGTTTTGACAAACCTTTACAGTTGTGTAGTCATCACCACAATCTAGATATAGAATATTTTCATCATCCCAAAAAGTTCTCTCATATTCCTTTATCATTAATCTCCTCCTTTCCTCCATTGTACCTTCTAAATAGGCAACCACTAATTGATTTCTGTCTCTATTGTTTTGCCTTTTTTCAGAATGACCATATAAATGGAATTATATAGTATGCAGCCTTTGGAGTCTGGCTTCTTTCTTCTAGCATAATACCCCTGAGATTTATCCATGTTGCTGCATGTATCGGCAGTTTATCCTTTTTATTGCTGAGTAGTATACCATTATATGGGTATACTATAATTTGTTTATCCCTTCACCAATTGATGACATTTGAATTGTTTCCAGTTTGGGGCAATTATGAATAAATCTACTAGAAACATTTGTGTAAAGTTTTTGTGTGGACATACATTTTCATTTCTCTTGGCTAAATACCTAGGAGAAGAATGGCTAGGCGTTATGATAAGTGTATGCTTAACTTTTTAAATAAACTACCAAACCATTTTCCAACGTGGCTGTACCATTTTGTATACCCACCACTAGCAATGCATGAAAGTTCTAGTTGCTCTTCATCCTCGTCAGCATTTGGTATTGTCAAAATTTTTAATTTTGAGGCATTCTAATAGGTATGTGGTGACATCTTGCAATTTTATCACAATCAGTCCCCTTATTTGGAAATTTGGCTTGCTATTCCATTCAATCAAAAACTCAGATTGTATCTCTAACCTTTACCCTAAACACAGGTATATATGTGACCCACCTTTGAAGATGGACGTACCTGGCCTCTAGGTTTCACCTGGATCCACGTCCACCAGCAGCATTTATCTAGAATGGTAAAAATAAAAGGCAAACTGGCTAGTGGATTTAACAATCTTCATTTTTAAATCTATTGAATGAGTATATTTAGTTATAAGAATTCACTCAAAATCCTCTTATCTCTGTTACTGAACTAGGTAAATATAACAAAAGAGTGAAGGAAGGAAGGATAGCTGGGGACAAATTATTTAAGCTTTGTGGGACTTTGGTAGCAAGTTACCATGCTTCCCTCTTTCTTGCATTAACTATAAGCAGTAAGGGTCTACATCTTATTTATTATATATTTTACTTATTATAAATGTGTACGGAGGAGTAAGGTGGTAATCTGTCATATCAGGGATTTTACAAGTTTTAGATCCCTGAGTGTTGAAAATTTTGTTTGTTCTGAGAAAATTACTTGGATAGTGCTAAAAAGGGTAGAAGAAAATGCAGTGGGTGAGGAGTCAAGAAGCCAACAATCTAGGCCAAGATCAGTGATAATGATTGCTAGTGTTTGGAACCTACAGTGAATTAGACGTAAGAGAAGTAAAAATAACCTCTCTGAGTTGTATTGTATATCCAACAGATGATGGATTGGATATGTAATGATTCCTTAAAAGGGCAAAATACCTTTCCAGACGTGACTTTCCAGTAACCACATTGAATGTGAGCATATCTAACCAACCCGAAGAAAGAATCGGTCGTTTTGTAATGTGTAAGTGATAGGAAATTTTGGACAGTGGAGCTCCAGTGTAAAGGTCCCATTGGCAAGGCTAGCACTGTCCTGAAGATGTATGAACTGGGCGTATTTGACCTGAAGTTATTAAACTAAGAATCATTTAAATAACTTTCCTTGTTTTAATTTTGAGGTGCGCCTACAAGCTGATAGTTTACTTGTACATAGATGAGAGCTCCCGGGAACAAAACTGTTTTATTTCTCATTATGAATTAATAAATTTACACTCTAGTAGTTAACATGAACTCACCCTAAAAGACCCCTATGGAGTCATTTCTCTCCATCATTATGATTTTTTTTGCTTTAACTATATGCTCTCTGTACCATTATTTTTTTTTAACATTTTTCTTTAAATTGACTTTAAATTAACACACTTTTGTTTTTACCTGAGACTCAGGCTAAAGAATAATATCTGAAGTTAGTGTACTAGTCAGACCATTTCTCTAAGATGCATTAAACTAAATAACTGTGAAAATAAAAATTGTGCATGGACCTAAAATTACCTTGGATATCACACTTTGTAAATACTGCTCTGTACCTTGGCAGGTTTACAAATGTAATGCCACCCTGTGAGAAGCCAGCTGACCTTCCCCAGTGACATCAGCTTATTAAGTGCTTTTTATAGTTGAAAATTATGTACTAACTAATTACATGACTAGGCATATCCCACAACTGGTCTCCCTGGGCCTCTTTTTCTTCTATGTAAAATTAAGTCTTTTCCAACTCTAAATGTTACAGTACTAGACAAAACTATGTGAGACACATAAAGAACAGGGAAGAAAACACAGACAATATGTGATCTTAGAGAATTGAGTTTATCTCGCTAACCTCCATTTTCTTATCAGTAAAATAGATGTACTGGTATTGCTAACATCTTAGGGTTGATTAAATGAGATTAAATGCATAAAACACATGTTGCAATTCATGAAATGTAGGCATGTTGGTTAGTTATGAAGAAAATGAGTGAGTAGAGGAACAAGTTAAACAACACTGAGGAATCAACCAAACAAATTTGATCTCTTTATAAAGTCAGTGTAATTATTTTTGAAAAAGTATGGAGGGGAGCATTGTTCTAGATTATAAGAGATTTAAAGGACTTGACATCCAAATTCGAGGTGTGATTCTTAATTAAATACAAATTCAAAAAAAAATCTACCAATGACATTTGGGAAATAATTGGAGACATTTTAGTAGTCACTGAATATTAGATTATATTCGAGAATTATTGTTAATTTTGTTAAGTACAAAAGTGACTGTACAGGATAACGTTCTTAACCTGAAAGTGTTCAAGAATGAAGTGTCATGATATCTGCAATTTACTTTGAAATGATTCAGCAAAATAATAGAGGTAGATAGATAATTGAATGATAGAATAAGCAAATTGGGCACAATATTAACAATCTTAATCAAGACAGGGACATATGAGTACCTATTGTACTGAATTTTATACTTTTTCTGTATATTTGAAAATTCTCATAATAAAAACTTTGAAAAAATGATCTAAATAGGGAAAAGGTTCCAAGATATACTATACACAGAGCAAATAAAGCCAAATCCGAGGAGTGTACAGAATAATCCCATTGTACACAACTTTCTCCTTCCTTCCTACCTTCCTTACATTTTTTCTTCCTTATTCTGGAAGAATAAACAAGAAACTTTAAGTCGTGATGCATTTTTCAGAAGAGAACTAGAAATGGGGAAAGGAGATTTTACTTTTCATTTTATTTCTTTCAACATTATTTGAATTTTTATCATATTCATATGTTGATTTAACTTTATTTTTTAATATTTAAATAAAATAAAGTCACAGCCAAAAATTTTTAGGTTAATTATCATTAGCTATTTAACCAAAATTATTAGTGTTTCTCTGAACTAGAATCTTCCCTTGAGTATGTCAGGGCACCATATTTTGAAACCAATGCTTTTGTGTAAAATGCTGGCTCGACATACTGACTTGACCATAAATAAAATGAGGGTTACTCAGGATTCAAACACCTAAAGAAGAAAAACTGTTGCCATTACAACATTTGTCATTTATCTGAATACAAAAAGATCCAGATTCTTGCTCCTTATTTTCTACAATTTGCCTTAAAATATACAGGTTGTTAGAACCTGTCATTTTTCACTGTTAAAATGTGATTTTTAAAAACTTCTCTTGTGGGCCGGCCCCGTGGCTTAGTGGTTAAGTGCCTGCGCTCCGCTACTGGCGGCCCGGGTTCGGATCCCGGGCGCGCAGAGAGGCACCGCTTCTCCAGCCATGCTGAGGCCGCGTCCCACATACAGCAACTAGAAGGACGTGCAACTATGACGTACAACTATCTACTGGGGCCTTGCGGGGGTGGGGGGAAGGAGGAGGATTGGCAATAGATGTTAGCTCAGAGCCGGTCTTCCTCAGCAGAAAGAGGAGGATTAGCATGGATGTTAGCTCAGGGCTGATCTTTCTCACAAAAAAAAAAAAAAAAACTTCTCTTGTGATCTAGTTTCTTGGCTAAGTGGAACAGCAGTTCATTTAGAGTATAGATTGCACAAGTATCTTAAGCCTTTTTCTCTCTCTCTGTCTTTCCTACCTCTCCTTTTCTAAAGAGATTAAAAAAGAAATTGAACTGAACTATGCAGTAATGGGCAGACTAAGAGCAACTTTGTCAGCAGCTGAAGAGATTGAGACTCTCAAGGCAATATTAACTCTCTTTCACTGGTTCTTATCCTGCCTGCTCTGAGCCTGGTGGGGTAGGAGTGGGTGCCTTCTGGGAGCAGTGGAATGAAGTCCAGCCCCATCAAGAAAACAGAGAGGACCCTTTCTACACCAAACTGAAAACATTCTCTGTGGCGAAGTGAATACTCAGCAGTAAGCCTCTATGGATGTTCCCTCCCACTCTGATTGGTTGGTGCCCAAGCTATTCCAGCTTGTTAGATATTTTGACTGGTCTCCCTGTCTGCAGGAATGTGTATGGGGAACAAAATCAAATACCCACTCACATATTGAATCAAGATGGATTTCTATTGCTTCCACTTCTTCTAGTTTGTGGTATATATGTTGCTTGAATGGCATACAAAGGGCCTGACATTACTCTGCTATTTTTTAGGAGGCTAAAACGTTATAGGAATTCTTCCATCACCAATATCCTGATTGCCCCAGGCACCACCACCATCATACTGATGCTCAGAATGGTCGGATGCCTCCGCCTTTGATTTGTTCCTGGTTTGCATGCCTACTCTATTCCCTCCTCTCTAAAATCTTTGCTCACAGTCAGTAGGCCAATAATGAAAGTAAATTAGAGGATAAATGAGTAATAGTGCCAATGGTGACCAAGGCAGGAAGTCAGAATCAGGCAAGCTGCTTCTGTTATCAACCTGTGACAAATATTTGTCATGCACAGAACACTATATATTACTTCTTTGGATGCAGAATAAGAGCAATAAATAGTATCTCTGTAAATTCCAAACTTGTCACTGTGCTATTGAAGTGGGTCCATGGGTAGAGCAAGCCATAAGATTTTATTTAATCAATTTCAAAATTAAACTTAGGGATCTATAATTTCATAGATATTTCAACAAAATGTAAATAAAATGTGTTTTGTGCTATTGCTTTTTAAAGAAACACTTTTATATCTTCACTGCTAAAATAAAATTGCATTGGCATGGTAGTCATATTTCATAAATGAAAACACAGCTTAATGAAATGACATTTTATGAACTTAAAGCAAACTGATTTTTAAGTGATCTTATTTAAAGCAAGCTGCCATGCTCTTTGGCTTTCCATGGTCGACAGCTGTCTTGTTTCATGTTTCACTGTACCATGCAATGAGATTTGTGTTTGAAGCCTCATAAGTCAAAGAGAGAGGGAAAGAAAAGACGGGATACCTTCTTGAATAGCTCAAAGACATGATATGTTTGTTAGACTCAGTGTAGAATAATTTAGCCATCTTCCAAAATGATAGTGATGTAAGAGCCTAAACTTTTGCTTTTTGATCTATAATTTTGAAATTAACACTGGATTCAAATTTTATGATTATATTGTATATTTTTGTGCCTTCATTAAAAAGAATAGTTGGGCTAATATCCATAGCAAATAAAAAAGTTAAATTAGAATCTTATATATAGTTTTCAAGTCTTTTTTGAATATCATGCTTTTAATTATAAAAGAATCAGTTAACACAGGAAAAGGAATACCAATTTAGAATTCTAGTTGCAACCCTGCCATTCATTAGCTGTAGAAACTTGGGCAAGTTACTTTTCTGTCTCTTGATCTCCCAGTCTAATAATTCTGTTCTAACATTATATGGTTATATTTTTTAATTCCATTGGCCTGCCTATGGTGAGAGCATATGCTTGGTTAATAGTCTCACAGGTTTAAACTTCTGATTGAGACCTAAGTTTTACATATGCTTAAAAATGATTAGAGGTGGGACCAGCCTGGTGGCGTAGTGGTTAACTTCATGTGCTCTGCTTCGGTGGCCTGGGGTTCGCAGGTTCGGATCCCGGGCATGGACCTACACACTGCCCATCAAGCCGTCCTGTGGCAGGTGTCCCACATATAAAGTAGAGGAAGATGGGCATGGATGTTAGCCCAGGGCCAATCTTCCTCAGCAAAAAGAGGAGGATTGGCAACAGACGTTAACTCATGGCTAATGTTCCTCACACACAGAAAAATGATTAGAGGTAAGAAGTATCCACAGGAACTCAAATAAATAGTTTGGATGTATTCTTTCCTTCCAGGACATATATTATCTCTGGGAGACATAAAGATAGAAAGTCACATATTGTACATATTGTAAACCTTGATGGGTCATTGTATATAATATTAGACATAAGAAATGTCATGTTGCAAATTTGACTACTTTCACAGTACTGTACTAGGTATCTAATACTTGGTTGATCTATGAGTTGAGAATTAATATACATTATAGTAATCAGTTTGCATTCTTACTTTGAACCTTGAGGCTTATTGAAATTATTTATTTTTATTTTTATTTTTTATTTTTTTAATTTTTTGTTTATTGCAGTAAGATTGGTTTATGACGTAAAAATTTCAGGTGTACATCATTGTACTTCTATTTCTGCATAGATTACATCATGTTCACCACCAAAATACTAATTACAACCCATTACCACACACATGTGCTGAATTATCCCTTTCACCCTGCTCCCTCCCCCCTTCCCCTCTGGTAACCACCAATCCAATCTCTGTCCCTATGTGTTTGTTTATTGCTGTTATTATCTACTACTTAATGAAGGAAATCATACAGTATTTGACCTTCTCCCTCTGACTTATTTCACTTTGCATTATACCCTCAATGTCCATCCATGTTGTCACAAATGCCTGGATTTCATCGTTTCTTATGGCTGAGTAGTATTCCATTGTGTATATATACCACAGCTTCTTTATCCATTCGTCCCTTGATGGGCACTTAGGTTGCTTCCAAGTCTTGGCTTTTGTGAATAACGCTGCAATGAACACAGGGGTGCATGTACCTTTACAAATTGGTATTTTCAAGTTCTTTGGATAAATACCCAGCAGTGGAATAGCTGGATCATATGGTAGTTCTATCCTTGATTTTTTGAGGAATCTCCATACTGTTTTCCATAGTGGCTGCACTAGTTTGCACTCCCACCAGCAGTGTATGAGAGTTTCCTTCTCTCCACATCCTCTCTAACACTTGTTGTTTCCTGTCTTGTTAATTATAGCCATTCTGACGGGCGTGAGGTGATATCTCATTGTAGTTTTGATTTGCATTTCCCTGATAGTTAGTGATTTTGAACATTTTTTCATGTGTCTGTTGGCCATCTGTATATCTTCTTTGGAGAAATGTCTGTTCAGGTCTTTTGCCCATTTTTTAATTGGGTTGGTAGTTTTTTTGTTGTTGAGATACATGTGTTCTTTATATATTTTGGAGATTAGGCCCTTATCAGAAATATGGTTTGCAAATATCTTCTCCCAATTGTTAGGTTGTCTTTTCGTTTTGTTGATGGTTTCCTTTGCTGTGCAGAAGCTTTTTAGTTTGATGTTGTCCCATTTGTTTATTTTTTCTATTGTTTCTCTTGCCCAGTCAGACGTGGTGTTTGAAAAGATGTTGCTAAGACCGATGTCAAAGAGCATACTGCCTATGTTTTCTTCTAGAAGTTTCACAGTTTCAGGTCTTACATTCAAGTCTTTAATCCATTTGGAGTTAATTTTTGTGTATGGTGTAAGGTAAGGGTCTACTTTCATTTTTTTGCATATGGCTATCCCGTTTTCCCAACACCATTTATTGAAGAGACTTTCTTTTCCCCATTGTATGTTCTTGGCTCCTTTGTCGAAGATTAGCTGTCCATAGATGTGTGGGTTTATTTCTGGGCTTTCGATTCTATTCCATTGATCTGTGTGTCTGTTTTTGTGCCAGTACCATGCTGTTTTGGTAACTATAGCTTTGTAGTATATTTTGAAATCAGGGAGTGTGGTACCTCCAGCTTTGTTCTTTTTTCTCAGGATTCCTTTAGCTATTCGGGGTCTTTTGTTGTTCCATATAAATTTTAGGATTCTTTGTTCTATTTCTGTGAAAAATGTTGTTGGAACTTTGATAGGGATTGCATTGAATCTATAGATGGCTTTGGGAAGTATGGACATCTTAACTATGTTAATTCTTCCAATCCAAGAGCATGGAATATCTTTCCATTTCTTTGTGTTTTCTTCAATTTCTTTCAGAAATGTTTTATAGTTTTCGGTGTACAGATCTTTCACCTCTTTGGTTAAGTTTATTCCTAGGTATTTTATTCTTTTTGTTGCAATTGTTAATGGGATGGTATTCTTAATTTCTCTTTCTGCTACTTCGTTGTTAGTGTACAGAAATGCAACTGATTTTTGTATGTTGATTTTGTATCCTGCAACTTTACCATATTCGTTTATTACTTCTAAAAGTTTTCTGGTGGATTCTTTAGGGTTTTCTATATATAGCATCATGTCATCTGCAAATAGTGACAGTTTCACTTCTTCCTTTCCAATTTGGATACCTTTTATTTCTTTCTCTTGCCTGATTGCTCTGGCTAGGACTTCCAGTACTACGTTAAATAGGAGTGGTGACAGTGGGCATCCTTGTCTGCTTCCCGTTCTTAGAGGGATGGCTTTCAGTTTTTCACCATTGAGGATGATATTAGCTGTGGGTTTCTCATATATGGTCTTTATTATGTTGAGATACTTTCCTTCTATACCCATTTTATTCAGAGTTTTTATCATAAATGGATGCTGTATCTTGTCAAATGCTTTCTCTGCATCTATTGAGATGATCATGTGATTTTTTTTTTTAAGATTTTATTTATTTATTTATGTTCCCCCCAAAGCCCTAGTAGATAGTTGTATGTCATAGTAGCACATCCTTCTAGTTGCTGTATGTGGGACGCGGCCTCAGCACGGCCGGAGGAGCGGTGCGTCGGTGCGCGCCCGGGATTCGAACCCGGGCCGCCAGCTGCAGAGCGCGTGCACCTATCCGCTAATCACGGGGCCAGATCATGTGATTTTTATTCTTCATTATACTAATGTGGTGTATTACGTTGATTGATTTGTGAATGTTAAACCATCCCTGCATCCCTGGAATAAATCCCACTTGATCATGGTGTATAATCTTTTTAACATATTGTTGTATGCGATTTGCTAGTATTTTGTTGAGGATTTTTGCATCAATGTTCATCAGTGATATTGGCCTGTAATTTTCTTTTTTTGTGTTGTCCTTGTCTGGTTTTGGTATCAGGGTAATGTCAGCTTCATAGAATGAGTTAGGGAGCTTCCCACCCTCCTCAATTTTTTGGAAGAGTTTGAGAAGGATAGGTATTAAGTCTTCTTTGAATGTTTGGTAGAATTCACCAGGGAAGTCGTCTGGTCCTGGACTTTTATTTTTGGGGAAGTTTGTGATTACTGTTTCGATTTCCTTACTGTTGATTGGTCCATTCAAATTCTCTACGTATTCTTGATCCAGTTTTGGAAGGTTGTATGATTGTAAGAATTTACCCATTTCTTCCCGATTGTCGAATTGGTTGGCATATAGCTTTTCATAGTATTATCTTATAATCTTTTGTATTTCCAAGGTGTCTGTTGTAACCTCTCCTCTTTCATTTCTGATTTTACTTATTTGTGCCTTCTCTCTTTTTTTCTTGGTGAGTCTAGCTAAAGATTTGTCAATTTTGTTGACCTTTTCAAAGAACCAGCTCTTGGTTTTATTTATTTTTTCTATTGTTTTTTTGGTCTCTATTTCATTTATTTCTGCTCTGATTTTTATTATTTCCCTTCTTCTACTGATTTTGGGCTTGGTTTGTTCTTCTTTTTCCAGTTTCTTTAGGTGCATTGTTAGATTGTTTATTTGAGATTTTTCTTGTTTGTTGAGATAGGCCTGTATCGCTATAAACTTCCCTCTTAGAACTGCTTTTGCTGTATCCCATAAATTCTGGCATGTCGTATTTTCATTTTCAGTTGTCTCCAGGTAGTTTTTGATTTCTTCTTTGATTTCTTCATTAACCCAGTCACTGTTCAGTAGCATTTTGTTTAATCTCCAAGTATTTGTGGCTTTTCTGATTTTCTTCCTATAGTTGATTTCTAGTTTCATACTGTTGTGGTCAGAAAAGATGCTTGGTATTATTTCAATCTTCTTAAATTTATAGAGACTTGTTTTGTGGCCTAATATGTGATCAATCCTGGAGAATGTTCCATGTGCATTTGAAAAGAACGTGTATTCTTCGGTTTTTGAATGGAATGCTCTGTATATATCTACTAGGTCCATCTGTTCTAGTGTGTCGTTTAAGGCCAATGTTTCCTTATTGATCTTCTGTTTGGATGATCTATCCGTTGGGGTAAGTGGAGTGTTAAAGTCCCCTACTATTATTGTGTTACTATCTATTTCTGTTTTTATGTCCTCTAATAGTTGCTTTATATATTTAGGTGCACCTACATTGGGTGCGTAGATATTTACAAGTGTTATATCCTCTTGTTGGATTGTTCCCTTGATCATTATGTAATGCCTTTCTTTGTTACTTTTTACAGTTTTTGTTTTAAAGTCTATTTTGTCTCATATGAGTACTGCTACCCCAGCTTTCTTTTCATTGCCATTTGCGTGGAGTATCTTTTTCCATCCCTTCACTTTCAGTTGGTGAGTGTCTTTAGGTCTGAAGTGTGTCTCTTGTATGCAGCATATATATGGGTCTTGTTTTTTTATCCAGTCAGCCACCCTATGCCTTTTAATTGGAGCATTTAGTCCATTGACGTTTAAAGTAGCTATTGTTAAGTATGTACTTACTGCCATTTTAAACTTTTTTTTTTTTCTCAATGTTTTAGTAGTCCTTCTCTTTTCCTTTCTTCTTCTATACAGAATTGATGGTCACTTTAGTTTGACCTCTGTCTGAAAGCTGTACTCTTAACTCCCCTCCTCCCTCCTTTTATGTTTTTGATATCATATCTAACCTACTTTTGTGTATTTGTATCCATTACATTCTAATCATGGAAATAGATAATTTTTCCTATTTGTGGTCTTCTCTTTTCCTCTTAAATCAGTCCCTTTAACATCTCTTGTAGCACTGGTTTCTTGGTGACAAACTCCTTTAATTTTTGCTTATCTGGGAAAATTTTGATCTCTCCTTCCATTTTGAATGATAATCTTGCTGGGTAGAGTATTCTTGGCTGTAAGTTTTTTCCTTTTAGCACTTTAAATATATCATGCCATTCTCTTCTAGCCTGTAAGGTTTCTGCTGAGAAGTCACCTGATAGCCTTGGGGTTTCCTTTGTATGTAACTTGACATTCTCTTGCAGCTTTTAGGATTCTCTCTTTATCTTTAATTCTGGACATTTTGATTATGATGTGTCTTGGTGTGGGCCTCTTTGGATTTATCTTGTTTGGGGCTCTCTGTGCTTCCTGTACCTGGATGTCTGTTTCCTTCCTTAGGTTAGGGAAGTTTTCAGCTATTATTTCTTGAAATAGATTCTCTGCCCCCTTGTCTCGCTCTTCTCCTTCCGGGACACCTATAACATGGATGTTAGTGCACTTGATGTTGTCCCAGAGGTCCCTTAGACTGTCCTCACTCTTTTTAATTCTTTTCTCTTTTACCTGTTCACCTTGGGTAATTTCTTCTAGTCTTTTGTCCAGCTCACAGATCCGTTCTTCTGTATCCTCTACTCTGCTTTTGAGTCCTTCTGATGAATTTTTCATTTCCAGTATTGTATTCTTCATTTCTGATTGGTTCTTTTTTATATCTTCCATTTCTTTGTTGACATTCTCACTGAGTTCATCTATTCTTCTCCCCAGATCAGTGAGCATCCTTAACACTCTTAGTTTGAACTCTCTGTCAGGTAGGTTGCTCATTTCTGTTTCACTTAGTTCCTTTTCTGGGGTTTTGTCCAGTTCCCTTACTTGGAATGTATTCTTTTGCCTCCTCATTTTGCCTCTTTCCCTGTCCTTGTGTCTACATATTAGGTAGGTCAGCTACGTCTCCTGCTCTTGGATAGGTGACCTTATGCAAGTGATGCCTTAGGAGGCTTCCAGTGTGCTTCCCTTAGTTCTCAATGTTCCAGGGGTGACCCCTATGTGGGCTACGTGTGTCCTTCTGTTGTGGCCTGTTTGCTCTCCCTGTAGGTGCCCAGGGAAGCTGAATTATGCTCCTGGCCAGCTGTTGTAATGCTCAGCTGCTTGTAGTTGTTGTGGGCCCTTCAGTCTCTTTATCAGGTGTGGGGAGACCCAGCACAGTTGGCTGCAAGTTCTAATACCACATTTGTGTTGCAGTATTTCTTTTAAGTGAGTAGGCCCCCAACGTGGCAGGTTGTTAGGCTCAGGGCCTTACAATTGCTGTAAGCCTCTAGCCTATTAGGTCTCTTGTCAGCTCTCTGAGGATTGCAGCTGGGTGGGGCTGGCCTCAGGCACAGGAGCACCCAATCGTTTCAGGCTTTGGAAGGTGGGGCAAACCTCCTATGGGGGTCTTTGAGAAGCACAAGTCTTCTGCAGCTGACAAACCCTGCCGCCCACAGGTCCACACACACAGTCAACACAGTCCTGCCCCGTGTGAGGGCCCCGACCTCCCCAAGGGGACCCAGTCTCTCCACGGTGGGAGCCCCACACACTCCACCACCGCCCCACACTCTCCACCCGCTCCTTGTGCACACCCTGCCCCGCTCAAGTCGGCTCAGTTGCCAGGCTGCAGAGAATCCAGTCACCAATCTATGCAGGCCCACACGTTGCCTGAGGGCTTGTTGTTGGGTGGGGCCAGTCTCCAGGGTGGGCTGCCTGCCCTGGCTGAGCTGGATTAAATCGGTGCTCTAGCGGGTGGGGCAGACCCTGGGCTAGCAGGCCTCAGGGAGAACTCCAATGGTGTCTGTGTCAGCACGCTCACACCAGGCCACAACAATGGCCGCCGCCAATGTCCCAGTCCCTGGAGAGGTCTCACCCCTCACCGAGATGCACTCAGGGCCTATTAGGTGAGTCTCTTTTCACCACAGCACTGTGCACCTTTCTTTCTGGTGATTTTAGGATGCTTTCTGAAATGGGTGAGTTTGCGCATGGGCCCTTTAAGAGCCAGTTTTAGTTTCTTTGTGAACCGGGTTTTCTGGGGGTGCTCCCCAATGCTTTAGTAGCAGGCACAGTCAGATATTATGCCGCTGGTGTCGATTGTGCTGGGTCCACAAAATGCCCACAGTGGGGGCGTTCCCAGCTCAGGGCCCCGCGCCTCCAGGGAGGCTGCGTACCTGTGCGCTGCTCCCGGCGGCCGTGAAGCTGGCGGCTTGTGAAGGCGGCGTTTTTCCTCTCCAGAAGCGAGTCTCTGCCTCTTCCACCTCAGTTAGGATTGTCCGTTGTTGCAGGAGTTCCTGTTATCCAGTTTTCAGTTCTGTCTCAGGGGTAATTTTTCCACGAGTAGTTGTAAATTGGCTGTGTCCACGGGAGGAGGTGAGTTCCGAGTCTGCCTACGCCGCCATCTTGACTCCGCCTCCCGAAATTATTTATTTTTAAATATCAAGTAACAAACCTATAAAGATTATTCAGTCGAGACAGAAACACATTAAAGAAATAAAGCCTGTTCTTTTGGGTAACTTCTTCACATTATTCATTTACGATAAAATTTGTGAGTAAATTTAAATTCCATGTTTATTTGTTCACGCACTGTTCTTGGCTTACTTTAATCCAGAAATTATATATTAAGTAATTACTATAACTTAGATAGACAGACAGAGGGATAGATAGATAATCTTTCTTTGTTCTATCTGTGTCTAAATGATATATCATTGTATGGATCCAGACAAGAAAGCACTCTGCTGTCTTGTGGGTCAAAAGAAATAATTTAGCCAACATACAAATCATTGAAGAATTAGAGGGTCCCCGCATGTAACACTTCAGTTCCACACTCCTCTGATGTCAAACCCCAAAGATCTCACCTGGAGAAATGGTATGATGTGTGAAAGTGGATGAAAGAAAACCTCTCTTGAGGTTACCTGGGAGACATTGTAATTTGAGATGCTAAAAAAAAAAGTCATTTTAAGACTAATTGATGGATTAGAATATTATTTGTCAGCATTGCAACAGGCAATAGTTTTGTATAGTATGATGTTACAAATAATATCTCTGTAGATAGATTCTTTTGATCTAAGCGGTATTCTATGAGATGTGGCAATCAGTTATAAAATATTTACCCAACTATAGAAGGTATTTTTTTCCCTTAGAAAAAGTTGACCTCACACCCTCCACTTCTGTGAATGCTGCCTCAGGCTGTCACCTCAACTGAGAGAAAGTATAATACATTGTATGCCATGCAATGGTTCTCAGAGCCACCCTTATGCATTGACGCTTTCCTTGGATCACACAGTTTTTCAGGCAGATCTACTTTAAATATTAATTATGACAAGTTACCTATGCTTTTCTTTTCTACTGTCATTGAAGGCCTCGAAATATATATTTTTCTCCTTTGGCTTTTATTTTAAACTATCAGCTGTCCTACTATCTAAAATTCTGATACACTATGTCAAAAAGTTCTTCAATTCACTTGTTCTGCTGCAAGTTTGACTGATTTTCCCCAGTATCAACTGTCTTGATTAGCTGGGTTGATGTTGTGCAGACTGGAAGTCATAAATCAGTGCCCCTTAGACAGTGTGTATACCACAGACGTTTTCTACTTACACTGAAGAGTATTATCAAAAAATTGAATAAGATGCCAGCATTAAAAAAATGAGGAATATTTCATATAAAAACTCACGATTTCTGACTTCTCTTCAGTATATCCCAATCTTTTTATTCCAAAGCTTGCAACTGGCTCATTTTATTCATTTCCTTTGCAGCGTGGTCTCTGTGGGCTTTTGAGCTTTGGACCTCTGATCTAGAGAGACAAACCTATCATCCTATAAATGAACATTTTGGAGAAATTATTGACTTAACATTTCATAAAATTTTACATATTGAGCTCAACAATAGTCTGAGCATCTTTGGTGATATTATATGACCTTCCTATGTATTCAAACTCTACCTTTCTATAAAGCCGTTCCAAGATGAATTTCTTCTGTTAACCTCTTCCTTATCCTAACCCTAATCAACGCTAACTGAACACTTAAGTGAGAGAAATTGAGGTAAGGGCTGAAATACAGAGACAAAAAAAATAATACAAAGTGTGCCCTCAGAGTCCTCATAGTGCAGCAGGAAAGACAGTTATCTGAAAGAATAATTGCAATAAAATATCAGCACTATTTTGATAATAGCATCAATCATTGAATATTCTATGTGGTAGGCATAGTAACAGTGGGCATGTGTATATCCACTATCTCCACTTTTTCACTCCCATTTGCTCTGCAAACCAGTCCAATCAGTCCAGGTTCTATGCTGCTCTGTCGAAATAGCTCAATTTAAGGCCATCGACTGTCTCCATCTTCCTAAATCCAGTAGTCAGACTACATGACCAGAGGCAAGTTATTAATATTCTGTTTCACAGCCTCCTCATCTGTAAAATTATGGCAATATCAGTACTTACGGTGTACAATTGTATGGGGTAATCCATGTGCGGATGGATTGTGTGGGATATTGTAAGGAATGTATGGGATAATCCATGTAAACCCTTAAAACAAAATATGACAGTTAATAGGGGTACAATATGTGTTAGCTATTATTATTAATTATTATACTATTACTGTTGCTAGTCTTTGCAGCAGTATTTGACACAAATGGGTATTCCCTTCTTCTTAAAATACACTCTTTCCTTGGTTTGCCTTTCCTGACATCACATTCTCCTGGTTTCCCTGTAATATGAATGGCCTTGGTTTTCTTTGCTGGCTCCTTCTTGGCAGACCTGCGAATATTGGAGTGCTCCAGAGCTTGGTACTGGGTCTCCTTCTCTTTTCTATCTACTCTCTCTCCGTAGTAATCATATCTAGTCCATGGCTTTAGATGCCATCTATGATCTCATGACTATAAAATTTATATCTCCATCCTTGACTTTTTCCCTAAATCCCAGGCTTGCATATCCAAGTGCCTTCTCAACATCCATCAGGCATCTCCAACTTGAACTCCTGATTCTCTTCACACATCTGTGTCTCCCATTTTGACTCTTTCTCTAGAGGGTCCATTCTCCATAAAGCAGCAGAATGATTTTTTTACATTTCAGATCACTCACTGCATCTCTGTTGGTTGACATTGCTGCGAGCACCATCTAGTTTGCTGACATCCTGCTGGCGTGTGACAGCTACTTACTCTCACTGCAGACTTGGGGAGACAGAATTCAATAGCAATCATTGTTTCCAACTACTCCTTGGGTTTATCACTTACTGCTGGAATTCTAGAATAAAAAAGAGTGATAATCACCAAAGATGGTTTACTATCAGGGGCTCCAGCCCGGGATTTTTTTTTTTTTTTTTTTTTTTGCCCAGAGAGCCAGTGACTCTAAGGCTATATCTTACTTTGTATTCATGTACCATAAAAACAGCTGGTGTAAAGAGTGAAATTTTCAGACGACAACCACTTGTTTTATCTATGTTTATTAGACCAAATAGTTGATTTAAGTTTATTTTCTGATTGCCTTATTGGATTAGTGTTGTGTAAATACAACCCTCCAGAAGATAAACCTTCTCTCAGTGATTCTCAAACTTGTCCTTCCTGAGACCTTCATTCAAGTCTCTGCTTCAATGTGACCCTATTAGGGTAGCTGTCCCTGATGACCTCATCTGAAATGACACCCATTGCTCTGTGCTTGCTCTCCCTGTTTTATTTGTCTTCTAATATATTATATGTTTATTTGTTGAGCTGTTTGTCACTGTAGTTGTTGTGGTTGTTGTTGTTGTTATCTGTCTCTTTCCTCAAGAATAGAAGTTCCACAAGAAGAGGGCTTCATATTTTGTGCTCCTATTGTTCCTACCACTAAAACATTGGCTTGTATAAGGCATACAATAAACAGGTATGAAAATGTATAAATGAATGAATACTACTAATGTGTAAAATCTATAACCAAATGAGTGTTCTCAGAGGGCTCATCCTGCATCATTTCCACACATAAGAATCTAAGGCTATAGTTATGTGTAAGATGTAATGAACCTACCCATTATAGTGTTGGTTGGAGCTGCAGTTTACTTTACAGTATTTTTTAAACATACCTTATAACCATAGAATGGGTTAGGTTATATGAAAATAATTCTTCATATAGTAACCTTTGTGCACATACCATTTCTAAAATTCTCAGTTATAAAGAAAATATAAAAGTAACATATATTAAATACATCTTGGAGATTTAGGGGAAAATGGTTTATCTGCATTAAGAATGAGAAATCCTTTACTCTTTGTTGATGACTCAAATATTATTAGTATATTATCTCTTTTTATCTCTGCTGCCACTAGTCACATTTATAAGTGGTATGTAATACAGATTGAGATTGGATCAAAATCCATGACATCCATGGTTTACAACATTGCCTATCTGTTGGCATTCATGGTCATGGAGGCACACTGACGTGACTTGTCCTTCTGTTGTGAAGTGGTAGAGGCAAGAAAAGAAAAAGTCTGAAATTAAAGTTGTCTGTGGAGAATTGGGGTGATCATACTGAAACCTGGATTTGGAATGCTGACCCACACAACTGATGGCAGAAAAAGACAGAGGAAGAAAAATGCAAGAATGCCAAATTACTCAAGACTTACACAAACATGCCATAACCTCTTCTCCCACAGTCATCACGCTAAATGAGAGAGATCCCCACACCTACCTAACTCTTCCAAATATAACACATTCTCCCTTTCATGAGGTTCATCTGAATTGAGCCTTGTCTGTTTACAAATGTATAAGATGCAGGTAACCAGCAACATGATTTACAGAGGTCTGAGAACCTCCGGTGCCATGTGAAGACTGGTCTGTATCATCATAGAAGTTATTTATGGTTATAATCCTTTGTGCAAAGTGGACTAGAGGACTGAAGCAGTTGTTTTGAACTGTCCTATCATTACCTCCATCTCTCTCTCACATATAAACACTGTCAATGTCTATAAATTGGGGGTCGGGGGAGGATTATCTATGTAGGAAGAAGAGAGGAGAGGAGGAAAATACAACCTAAAACCAAAATGTAACATAAGATAAAAGAGCACAAAATAACCACTAGAGTCCAGGGTTCACAGTTCTGAAGGCAATGTTTAAAATTGTTAGCAATAATTGTTTTTTATCATGTTGATTATTTGTTTTGATACTGGCAGAAGTGGGCAGTCATTGGAATGTCAATTTTGGAGTGAATGGTCAAAAGTTGGAAAGTTGGATCTAAAGCAAGAATGTGGAATGTGTTTGAATGAGTCTAATTGAGATGTTTCCGATGAGAGAGAACGAGCTCTTACTGTTTAGAAAACAAACAAAAAACTCTTATCATCTGGTTAAAAAAAGGAGGAGGCTATTTTCTAGATGGCTTGAAAGGCATGCCACCATTGATGTGACTTACATCATTCTCCAATACAAAGCGCTGAAGACCCTGTACACAGAGTAACTAAAAGAAACATCTTTGAAGATCACCTATTCAATTGATCTTAAAAACATTTCACTGGCTTTTCTTCTGACTAAAATATTCCTAACAGATTTTCTTTTGTACTTCCAAACAGGAGTCTTCTTTCCAGAATTTACCATATTGATTTTGTTATCTAAACTTTAGCACCATTCAGATTCAGAGCCGTGTTCACCTAAAGTGTTTAATTGCAAATGAATATTTACTGGAGAAAGTTTGAAACTTCACTTTTCAGCATATCTTCCAATATATTTCCCATTTATTCTGAGTACAGTACTCCAGATAATACTAGGCCAAGAGCTTTCTTTATCTTCCACCATAATCTGCTTCTCTTGTTATCTTTAAGCAAAACTCCTGTTGAAGCAGGCAAAGCTTAAGGGGCTGACTTGAATTGGACCCAGCCATACACCACTATTCATGAAAGGCTGCCTGCAGAATTGACCACCATATGCTCATCACCCTGATTTAGTTTTCATAACACTTTTGGGTCTTTTCTAGCAATCTTTTTTAAAAAAATAGAATTAGTATAATATGGGGCCGGTCCAGTGGCGTAGTGGTTAAGTTTGCCAGGTTCGGACCCTGGGTGCGGACCTACGCACCGTTTATCAAGCCATGCTATGGCAGGTGTCCCATACATAAAGTAGAGGAAGATGAGCACGGATGTTATCCCAGGGCCAATTTTCCTCAGCAAAAAGAGGATTGGCAACAGATGTTAGCTCAGGGCTACTCTTCCTCACAAAAGAATTAGTATAATGAAACATAAATGTTTAAAATTTGTGGTAATACTTTGCATAAATTCTTCTCTAAAAAGCCACTAACAGCTTTTTGGAGAAGCAGAGTGATGCAGACAAGATATATATTTAACTCTGAAATTATGAACTCAGAAGGTGAAAGCTGTGGACATTGTCAGAAATAACAGGCACTGCTGCACTGAGAACTCAGTTGTCTGCAAGTTTCACCGAGCTGCAACGGTTTCAGAAGTATTTGCACTTGTTCTACCCTCGGCCACCACTGATACAAATTTATAATTGGGTGCTTGTGGCAGTTGTGAAATATCTGTGTGAGTTTACCATCAGGAGAAGGGCTTCAAAAACTATGAATGAAAACGCAGAATTCACTTCAGGGTAAATTACGTCTGCCTGAATTCCCTTTTCTAGTGAACAGTTTTCTGTACATTTTCTGAAATCATGGAATGTTAAAGTTAGAAGAAATCTTAGAGATTATCTCTTTTGACCCCTTCTTTTTATAGAAAAGTACCTGAGGCTTGGTGAAAAGAAATGGTTTGGTACAAAGAGTGAATTCAATTTCCCAAAGATAAATTGTGAAAGGCTACCAAAGCTTCAACAAGAGTCACCACAGGCCTAATAAAGATCTGAGAACAGCTCTGCGTGGACCAGGCAGGTTGGATAAAGAAATAGAAGGCGTTCTTGCTTAGACTCTTTGGTCTCTTATGGCCAGGACCTGAGGTTTCTGCCAACATCACCTCAATCTAAGTCTTCCTGATCAGAAAGGAGCTCTTCCCTGGGGTGAAGGGAGGAGGAGGGAATTGTTTTATTATTACCCTGTTCGTCCCCCTTCTCCCGCCATCTCCTAGTCCCTGTCCACCTCGCTTTCTCTTTGTCTAACCCCCCAATATAGCTGCTGACATAGCTAAAGCTACCTTTTTGTGAGTTTCTGGTTGCTGTTTTTGTTTGTTTCCCATCTCGCCCTCATCCACCATCACATGATCCAATTAAACCCATAGCTGCAGCAGTGGAAAATCAGATGTTTGTAAAAATGCATTCAACAAATGAATCTGCATTGGCCCAGTTCTGAAGCCATCCATTCACTGAGGGTGAGTGAGGACCCACTCAGCCTTGTGAGAAGAAAAAGAGATAAAAATGGCAAGGAAAGAAAGAAATAGCATTAGGCTAGTCAATGATAATTTGTTCACTAAAAGTACCATTTTTCTGACAACGACTTTTGAGAGCTGGTGAATTTTATTAACAGATTTGTGTCGGATCTTTTTGCATCATTTATAAGATCTTAATCTAAAAGTTTGATATTTTTGTCTTCTCTGAATTCACTCAATAGGCATTGTCATGCCACTGGGTCTTCAGAAGTATTGTAGAGATCCCCTCTTTGAAAGCATAAGCAGCAAGTTCACTGTCTTAGTTTAGTTTGTCTTATTGTGTTTGCTTTGGACACTCGATGTCCTCATCTCACCTTCTATACTGGAAACCTGCCTTGATTAGAATAGACTTCTCTCGAGA
Organism: Diceros bicornis minor; assembly: GCF_020826845.1. Taxonomy (NCBI): domain Eukaryota; kingdom Metazoa; phylum Chordata; class Mammalia; order Perissodactyla; family Rhinocerotidae; genus Diceros; species Diceros bicornis. The sequence goes on from NC_080749.1 coordinate 49,471,926, forward strand.
CACCTGCTAGATAAGCCGGCTTACAGTTGGACATGAACCTTCTCAACTGCATTCAATGTACGTCTCAAAAAGGAAGTGGCAACGTTCCCCATGAAGGCACCCCACACAGCTTGCACCATGGGGCAAGTAGGGACTCCAAACACACTTATAAATTTTCCTGAAAATCCAACTAGATTTTATACATTTGAGTTTATATTTCCTACATGGCTTGTCTTTCTTACAGCACCAAGCACCGTCTTACACAAAAGACTTCTCCCAATCTTCAGAACTGAACTGAGCATGAACAGGAAAGAAGAGAAGCCCAGGAAAAGAATCCTTTAGGAGAAGCAGCAGCTTGCTGGCTGGATGGTACTCTATGGCCACACTCCTTTCCATCTTATAGCAAGTCTTTTTTTCTTCATCATTCTATTTGGAATACACAAATGCAAGAGTAAAGGTAAAGAGCCCCTCCATTAAATAATGATGCAATATACAATTTAAATCATTTATCCGGAGTGTCACTACAAGTTGAAACCCCTTGAGAGTACTAGAAGTGGTCAAACAATGACTCAAATCGTATCTCCTAACCTGAATTGTCTCTTTACTTGCCTGTCCTGGATATTTTCCCTACAGAAAATCTCCACCCTGATAGGCTCCTGGGATCTCGAATTCTGTATGTCCAGTTGGGCTCATTGTTCATACCTCAAATCTAGTTCTTCTTCCCAATCACTCCTTTTTTTACAGTGTTTCCACTGTCCTTCTGGTTTTTCATCTTACAAACCTTGGAATCATCTAAGAATTTTTCAGTCTAATTCATCCCTTAGTTACTGGTCACTAAGTTTCACATCCATATAATCCTTTCTTTCAATCTCAGTATAATCATCCTAGCCCCATGAGAATCTTACCTGGATTACTATCAAGACCTCCTAACCAGTCATCTCCTTATTATGACTTTCCATGTTTTTAACTCATCCTGAATACAATTAAATTTATCTTTTAAAATTCTACTTTCATAATATCGTAGCCTTGCTTGAAATTCTCTAATGGATCCCATCTGCATATAGGATAATGTCGAAACTCTTCACATCAGCATTTAAGGATTTCATTTATCTGGTCCTAAACTACATATCTAATCCTCATATCTTACCCTGTGCAACATAAATGACTACGCTTAACAAAGTCCTCACTGTCTCATCTATCCTCCCTGCTATTTCCATCTCATTCCTCTCCTTACTTGCAAGTAGTGTCTCTACTCATCCTATTTGTGACCAATTCCTACCCATTCCTTAGGATACAATGTAAATCCCATTTACTGTATGTAATATTCTCACCCATCTTGACCCCACACTAATCTGTACATTCCTCTTGTATTCTGGGCTTTTCCTTGTGTGGTTTTTGATTACTGATTCAATCTCTTTACTTGTTACAGATCTGTTTGGATTTTCTATTTCTCCTTAAGTCAGTTTAGTAGTTTCCATGTTTCTTGGATCTTCTCCTTTCCTTAATCACATTTTATTTTTCCTTCCATCTTAGGAGGTTAAATAAAACTGAGAGTCAGAGGAGAGATGCTCCCCCTTTGAAAGTAAATCTAGATGGAAATATGTTAACTAGAGTTAAGTCAGTTTCCTCACCAAAACTAGCTAAATAAGACAAGAAAATGTCTCTACTTTCCATATGATAAATGGCCCTTTATTATATGGAACAAATGGTTCCTTATGTTTTGAAACAAAATTCATAAGGAAAACAGGTGTTAGGTTTGACTTCTCAAAGCCTTTTCCAGATCAGTTTTTTTTTCTATAAGGGTGAATTGTCCTGAGGTTCTAACCGACAAAAGTACTCTTAGTATCTTATGCAGTGAACTTTTGCCAGGGAACTCACAATACAGTGGCTCCAGTGCTTCTCTTGTCATGTTACTTCTCCTAGCAATTGTATATCAGCTTTATATGCACATGCAAACATATTTCTGGAAGAGCAAGAAAGGTCTGTGTGTGTGTGTGCGTGTGTAAAAGAGAGAGAGAAAAAGAGTGACTTTATTTGTGGTTATTACTGGCTCCGAAAGGAGATAGAGTTTAGTCGGGATAGAATTACCCGCACCGCAAAATGTCTTCTGATGTAACCTACATCTTCATTATTTTCCCTATACCTCCATTACTTGTTATAATCTGAGTCACCTAAATTATCTTCTTGTCTGTGCAATCAGCATAGATAATTATGTTTCTCCATTCAGGGGAAAAAGGAGATACTATCTGCTGAAACACACACACACACACACACTCACACACACACACACACACCAGCTGCTTCTCCAACTTCATTTATTCAATAAACATTTATTGAATACCTACTATGTGTCATGCATGTATTATGTTGGACTTTGAGTACACAGTCTGAACAAAACAGATATGTTCTGTCAAAGATTCAGGTCATGATTCCTTTTGTCAAAAATCCAGTTCATGAGAATCTTACTTTTTTATCACTTGCAGAGTTCAATAGTGCAGTTGAAGGCTCATATACCAGTGGAAGTTAAATGGTAATTCAGCAACGACCCCAGAGCTTCTGCTGCCTGGGAAACATTTAACGGTGTTCCCCAGGAAGTATCATGACACCATACAATGGGGCATCTGTTTGCAACTCTAACCTCAACAAAGAAGCAATTCTTCTTGCCAAAGGGAGTAGAATAAATCCCTTCCCTTTGCCCCAGCATGCCCCACACCACTGACCCAGCAGAGAATACTGAATGCTGACAATAGACAGAAGGCTGCAGGGTCAACCAAACCAATAAGAGACGCACCAGGGGTTAACAAGGAAAGCAGGAAACCAACACTTTGCTGAGCATATTGGGGGGAAGCAAAACCTTGAAGCCATTGATAGAGGCTGTAGCCAGCACAATCTCAACAGCCAAGAGTGAGATAATCTACCAACAGCTCAGAGTGCAGAAATGAGGAAGGAGCCAATGTCAGAACAGACACCCTGGGAAAAGACTGGCCCTGGCTACAGAAAAGAGGATCAGCAGAGCCAAGGAGAGACAAGCTTGTTCTTGCTTTAGTGATGTGAAATTGTGGCTAGATGTAGGATTGAATTTCAGCTCTGCCACTGACCTGCTGAGACATTGTGTAAAGTCACTGAACCTTTCTGAAGCTTACACATTTTGCCTGTAAAACTAGCTTAGAAGATTGTGAGAATTAGAGAAAATGAATGTAAAGTAGGCATTCAATAAATCGCAGCTACTTTTATTTTGAAGTGTGTATTTTCCATCATCACAAATGAATCCCTTGATAGTCTTCTTAAAGTTCCAACATGTCTTTTGCTGTTATGGGTCTGGTGTAAGAGGAGGATACCTGCCTTACAGATGCCTTTTAAATGGCTTATTTGTGCCTAAATGTGGTACGCTTGATGACACCCTTATTACATATTAGTTATATATTTATCTCTCTCTCTCACATCTCCTACCTTCTGTCCCCTTCCTACTAGAAGCTCTTTGGGATCAGACCCATGCCTCATTCATCTTTGCCACCAGTGGCTGTCATAGTTTTTACACATAGTAGGTCCTCAATAAAATTTAATTCTATGTATGCCTCTCTTTCATCACTTTGTGTGATATTTCCACACATTTTTTTACTTGAAAAGTAAGATCATAAGAGAAGTAAAGTATTTTATGTGTAAATGTGTATAAGAACATGTGTGTGTTTGTATGTGTTTCAAAAATAAAATTCAGGGGGCCGGCCCGGTGGCACAGTAGTTAAGTTTGCATTATCCGCTTCGGCGGCCCAGGATTCACAGGTTTGGATCCTGGGCACAGACCTACACACGGCTTATCAAACCATGCTGTGGCAGGCAACCCACATACAAAGTAGAGGAAGATGGGCATGGATGTTAGCCCAGGGCCAGTCTTCCTCAGCAAAAAGAGGAGGATTGGCAACAGATGTTAGTTCAGGGCTAATCTTCCTCACCAAAAAAAATAAATAAATAAAATAAAATGCAGGTGGGGCTGGCCCTGTGCCCTAGTGGTTAAGTTTGGTGCCCTCCACTTCAGTGGCCGGGGTTTACAGGTTTGGATCCCGGGTGTGGACCTAGATCACTCATCAGCCATGTTGTGGTGGCAACCCACATACCAAATAGAGCAAGATTGGCACAGATGTTAGCTCAGGGAGAATCTTCCTCAAGCAAAAAGAAGAAGATTGGTAACAGATATTAGCTCAGGGCAAATCTTCCTTACCAAACAAATAAAAAATGAAATAAAATACAGTCATTTAATGTGTGTTACTATTTTTGTATTTATGTCTTAAAAAGTGTTTAATACAAGAAAATCCAAAAAGATTAGGATTCAAAACAGCAGGCAGTTACCCAGTTGTTGCCAATGTGGACATTAACCATTGTGCCTCATTTCCTATTCATCGTTGGTAATTTTAGTCTTCAGGCTCATATATAGCAGTTTTAAAACCCTGAAAATTCTATGAGCTCTTTTGTTAAAATCCAGCCTCGCCCATGATGATCTCACTGTTAATTATTTTTTAATAAGTAGCTTCACTCCAGCATCCCAGAACCTGTTTGAGCTGCCAACACTAAAAGATAAAAACTGTGGAAAGAGCAGCAATATCTCCCTAGAATCACAGAATTATTAGCCCTCTGAAATGCAAGAGCTTTAGAAGTCAGCAGGCTCAGCTTTCCTTCCCATGCTCTGACATCCTCTACCAGGTTATTTACAAGGACGCAGCAGGCCCAGCCTCCTAACAGGTGTTCTCATTTGCAGAGCAGTGCCTGCATCCAGTGTTGAGGGTCTATGGTTGAGTCTCCTGGAAACCACAAGAATTGAAGTATCAAAACTATTTTAGCAGCCAAAAGTTGTGTGTGCCACTACTGCCCTTGCTCTGGGTGGAGTTTGTTAGTTGGCTCCATCTAGTCTCTCCTTGCCCAGTTCATCACCTCTCCCAGCTATCCAAGGTCCCACCAATGTATTCTTGCGGATTTATGAATGATTATCCTGGGCCACTGAAATGAGAACTATCTACACACAGTAGATCTGTGGGATTGGTGGGCAAAGTCTTGGGTATCACAGGCAATACGTGGGCTGGTTACTTGAGTGGACTATCCTGAAAGGGTAGTAGAGTGGTAGTTAAGAGTGTGATCTCTAGAGTTAGGGTGGCTGGTTGACTTGGCTTGTTGACATCCTGGCTTCAGTGCTTATTAGTTGTGTGATCTTGGACATGTCACTTTTTGTGTCTCTCTTTCCCCTTCCGTAAAATGGAAATAATAATAATAGTACTTGTTATAGGATTCTTCTGAGGATTAAATGAATTAATACTCATAACAACACACTTAGACTGCATGGCATTTAGGATACACTTAATAACAATATTAGCTATATTAGCTTCTCATCAAATGAAACTGAGAAGAACAAACCATAAATCTCCTTATTATCAACTTCTGCTCTGTTGACAAGCTGTGACGCTGGCCGTACAAGCTGAACTGTGAGGTCTGACCCTTTGAACTCTTTTCCAGTCTTTGTACTTCCCACCTCTCCCAGCCCAAGAATGAGTTGGAAGTGAGAGCTAAAAACTTACTCTGCAAGTCTGCATCAGAATTTTTCTCTTCTACCTAGACCAACTTAGTGTTTTTTTTTAACTTAAGACTTTATCATTTTTGACTCTCAAGTTCTGGAATGACACCTTCATATTCCTCCTACCTTAAGTGATTAATGCCTCCATCTGATGGTCTGAGGAAGAAGAGAAGGCCTCTGTAGTAGAATTAATGAACAAATTCCATGAGTAAAGGGAGACAAAGGGAATTGATTAATATTCCTGGAAACAGTATTCTGTCATATAAATCTGGAACTATGCTTCTTCCCCAGAGATTTATACTAATATCTTAGTCAAATCTACTTAATCCTAAAAGTTTTTTACTATACTCAATAAGATACATAAATGCCATTTGAATGCTGGCAAAAATGATTGACTATACATGTTTTTAAGTTGGAGCTTAAAACAAGCAGGAAGATTAACAACAAGACCACTTAGCTCTGTAATCTGCAATCTCAATGTAAACAATATTCAAGCCTGAGACAGGCTGGCACCTGTTACAATTCCATAATATAGCTCAGGAGAGTAGAAATTACAAACTCAATGGAAGAAGGTGAGCATTCAAGAATTCAGAAAAAAAAGTAGAACTGAAGAAATATCCCATGTGTTTAACGTAAATCACTGTCTTTTGCTTCTCAACCACAAATAACACTGACTAAATTTGATAACGCAGTCTTAAAAAATAGTGATTTAGGTCCTGAAAATCGACATATTGTGATACATTTATAGAAATTATGGAAGCACAGGGAAATAAAATACCACCTTTGCAAGGGGGCTCAGAAAATATATTTTAGGCATTAGAAATTTTATTTTGAGATGAGAGCATGAGAATAGATTTAAAATTGTTTATTGACAGTTGGTAAAACATTTTTTCCCATTTTTCTCTGTGTGGTACAGATGGGAGGCTAACATCTTCCAAATTCATTTCTCACTTATACATATGTGTAAATTAGCCTGTGAAAATTACAAGTTTTCTTTGTGTCGTTTATTAAATCTTGTCAAATCTGTTATTAAGACTGATTTTATATTGTCTAGTACTTGTGAAAATTGACATTGTAAGTTTGTAAGTTAGTCACACCCAAAGACTTTTAAGTATCTGATCAAATGTCAGCAAACTAATGAAAATACCTGAGTGTATAAATATCCATGCTCACACACCACTAACATTTTCATTCATATAAATACAGTACTCAACTTAGAAAGAGTCAAAGTATTTCCTACATTGGGCCAGCCACTCTGTTTCTCCTCTCTCCCTGATGACACAGACAGTGTCTGTCAGTTTAGATATTAGACAGTCTAATGGACTCAGATAACCCTGCTGTTGTCCTCTCTTCCTATTCCATACACACCTTCTAGATTTATGTGAGGGAAAAATGTTAGGCTTTCTAAGACAGTAGAGGTCTTCAGACTGAAAACCCCTTAGTACTCTTCCTCCTGCTCATAATTTGCCTATTCGGATGGTGTTCTCCCACTATCCTCAGGTTATGGTAGAGCCCAGTTTCAATTTGAGAAGTTAACCATTCATAGGTCTTCCCCATGGCTCAACACTTGGGAGCAATCACATGATGGATCCACGGAGACTTTATGACAAAGAGCAAAAACAAGCAGAGTAACAACAACAAATTTAAATATAAAGCTCATTTTTGAATGGAGAAATTTTCAGGGTCTGACTCTTTTTCTTTTCGAATTGCACTTAGCAGAGTTGAATTTTCTTGTGAAGTATTAACAACTTTTTCAATCCTCTTCTGTACACGTTTCCTTTAAAATTCTAAGGAATCTAAATTTAAACCACTATGATATTAAGGAAGAAGAATTGTGCTTCAGTGTGTTGTGCTTCAAGCATGTAATTGGAAAGAAAAAGGCATCAAAACAGAGAATAATGACAAGGCATTCAGGCATTGAATTGGCATATTTGAAAGTTGTGACTTATACTGGATTAGCCATCCTAAAGCTTATTGTTAGTGCAGCAAAGGGAAAACTGATTACAGTGTATACTCTATACAGCATTTGACCACATTCCCTTAATAAATTCTCAATTTTGGCACTTCCTTAATAGATGTAGTGTCTGGATTTTGGAGACGGATGGAAGCCTAAAAGGATCCGTAGATCTTCTTTCCAATACCTTTGAGAAAAATAGGTTTCAATAAATACTTACTGAGAACCTATATTTGTTAAGAACAGTGCTGGATCCTGGAGATACCACAGTGAAGAACATAGAGCTCAATCTTCTAGTGAGGGAGGTAATAAGGAAAGAGGCAACGCATAAAGAGTGTGATAAATGTCTATGATAGGAGGGAAAATGGTTTTTCAGCTGGATGGAGAGTGCAAAGGTGGGAAATAGAAGTGTGCTTAGTTGGAAGTGGAGGAAGATGTGTTCAGTTTGGTATCTGTTCCTTTGAGACACCCATGGGATATTCAAATGGAGATGTCTGGTGGACTGTTGAGTTTGCAAATTTTGAAACTCAAGAGAGATATTTGGGCTGGAGAATAAGATCTGGGAAGTTAGCTTTTGATCATTGAAACCTCAGGACTCTCAACAGGGGAGAATATACAGCGAGAAAAAAGCAGAGAGCTCAGGGAAGAAACTTTAAGGGTCACTAATATTTCAGGGGTGGGCTGGGGAAGGGAAGGCTGCACAACAGCCTGAGAGGGGACAATATCAATGCTGAAAGATGCAAGCCAGCATGTATCTACAGCAAGAAGGGAGCAGGGATCATTTTGATGAATTATGTAGTCATCTATTAACAAAATGTTTAAGAAAGACCATCTGCTTGGAATTCATATAAAATTTTATCAGTTAAATTTAGTTTCTAGTGTGAAAACATACAACATTAAATTTGGACAAATATCTCATAATTCATTTACCAAAAGTTTTAATCAAAGAAAAAGTAATAATGTTTAACACTAATGGTCAGGACATTTACCAATAAATGTCAATTAAATTAATGTGGTATATTTTATAAGAATTTGTAATAGAAGAATAGCTAAGCATGTATTTTATTACTTTCAAACTGATATGATACCCTCAAGTAACTGGTTAGAGTATTTTGATGATCCATGCATACACTGTCCTTTCTCTACTTTTTAGAGAACCAGCACACACACTCTATTCATTTGTCTTAATAATGAGGGAATATATGATACCAGCATGTAGAATTAGGAGAAGGTTCATCCCCACCAACACAAAGAGGAAATTTCTAACAATAAATGCTATCAAAAACAAAAGACTGTACCATGAAGTTTCCTGTAGTTTCCATAAATCTGTAACTGTTTGTTGAGCATGTACTGTGTGCCTAGAACTGTTGTAGGTTCTGGAGATAAAGCTGTGAATAAGAGGAAAAAGGTTAATTATAGCCATTCTGACAGGCATGAGGTGATATCTCATTGTAGTTTTGATTTGCATTTCCCTGATAGTTAATGATGTTGAACATCTTTTCATGTGTTTGTTGGCCATCTGTATATCTTCTTTGGAGAAATGTCTGTTCAGATCTTTCGCCCATTTTTTAATTGGGTTGTTAGTTTTTTTGTTGTCGAGATGCGTGAGTTCTTTATATATTTTGGAGATTAACCCCTTATCAGATGTATGGTTTGCAAATATCTTCTCCCAATTGTTAGGTTGTCTTTTTGTTTTGTCACCTCACACCAATCAGAATGGCTATAATTAACAAGGCAGGAAACAAAAAGTGTTGGAGAGGATGTGGAGAAAAGGGAACTCTCATACACTGCTGGTGGAAGTGCAAACTGGTGCAGTCATTATGGAAAACAGTATGGAGATTCCTCAAAAAATTAAGGATAGAACTACCATACGATTCAGCTATTCCACTGCTGGGTATTTATCCAAAGAACTTGAAAACACCAATGTGTAAAGATACATGCACCCCTGTGTTCATTGCAGCGTTATTCACAATAGCCAAGACTTGGAAGCAACCTAAGTGCCCATCAAGGGACAAATGGTTAAAGAAGATGTGGTATATATACACAATGGAATTCTACTCGGCCATAAGAAACGAAATCCAGCCATTTGTGACAATGTGGATGGACGTTGAGGGTATTATGCAAAGTGAAATAAGTCAGAGGGAGAAGGTCAAATACCATATGATCTCACTCATTAAGTAGTAGATAATAACAACAACAAACACATAGAGACAGAAATTGGATTGGTGGTTACCAGAGGGGAAGGGAGGAGGGAGGAGGGGGAAAGGTATGATTGGGCACATGTGTGTGGTGATGGATTGTAATTAGTATTTGAGTGGTGAACATGAGAACATCATGTAATCCATGCAGAAATAGAAGTATAGCGAGGTACACCTGAAATTTATACAATGTTATAAACCAATGTTACCTAAATAAACAAAAAATTAAAAAAAAAAAAAAGATGAAAAAGGCCCCTGAACTTGTAAGGCTTTCATGCTAATTGAAGGAGACTGAATATAAATACAATTAAAATTTTAAACATACAAGAAAAACAATCAAGTGGTAATGATTGCTGATAAAAGAAAGTGCTATGATCATATATACCATGTTAGATGCCGGTAGGACTTTTCCTCCAGAAATGGATAAATTAATGACATAGGAAAGAGGAAGTTTCACTGTGAGCGAAGTTTTGAGAACATACGAGGGGAGTGGAACCAGAATTCGAAAGACTGGCTTTTGACAGAACAACCTCATCAAAGTAACAACAGGGAAGAACTATCTGCTCACGAAAACACATTCTACTCATCTCTTCCCAACTCCACTGTCAGGGTACCTGACAGTGGTATTTTTATGATGGGAATTGGCAAACGTTATAAATCAAGACTTTTATTTTTCATGGACTACTGTTTGTTAAACATTTACCAGCACATCATTGGCAAAGTGTATGAATAGGTTGATATAGTTCATCACAGGAAGATAAGACATTTCCTGCCTGATAGTATCTATTTACTCCTATGAAGTGTGAAAGGTCATCAACAGAGTGGTATATAGGAGATTTGAGGCATTTAAATAAAATCTGAGTGGCTGCTGTCCTTAGATGCTATATAGATTCAGGTACCTGGTAGGAGTTTGAACTAGATGATCCCCAAATTCCTACCCAACTCTAAGAATATGTGATAATATTATAAAAGTGATTGCTAAGGAGCAACAAATTCTAATTCACTTTTGTATTTTTAAACTAATTTTCCAAATTTTCTCCCAGAGTTGTAAATATAAATGAGTCACTTGTCATTTTTCTTGTTTTAGTTATTTTTTTTATCACTACTATTCAACTGCTCATTCAGTTTCATTTTGAAAAGTCTATAATTCTATGATTTAAAACTTGATTGCAATTTGGAAAAACAAAAGAACCAAATCAGAGATGAAAACAAGAGGCATATATGAATGGTTGAAACTGTGGAACTGATATAAAAGCTTTAATTAGAGAAACATCCTGGGCTCATTCCATATATTTTTTGTTTTTAATTTATTTTTATTAACATTTTAATTTCTGGCCTTTGTCAACAGTTGTTCTGTTATACTTTTTCAGCTCAAAGTTGCAATGCAAGTTCTACAGGGTAGTTCAATATGTATAATTATACAGAAGCTTTTGGGCAAGTAACCAAGTAACCAGTCAGATGAAAACTTTAACACTGAAATCTTACTAGATAAAAGCATTGAAATTTTATCAAAATAAACCATGAGGGAAGCTTTAAAAATTGACACTGTGCATATTAGAAATTTTCTTCTATCACATTGTGGAATATTTATTTTATTTATTAATTCTCCAACACTGTCTAGACGACCTTGGTTCCTCAGATATTTTGCATCAATTGTACAGACGCAGAAGAAAAAATGTAAAGCAAAATAATGTTTTTAGTGGATTGTAGGCGGTGATGCAAATGCTGAAAAGTCCACCCATGCTGGGTTCTTTCTTCTGGCTCCATTAGCAGCTTATGGTAAGGCCAGAGAAGTATTTCTGAAGAGATCATTTTAACCATTCCAGTTGTAAAATATTTTTGTAGTTTGATGTAGATTTCCTAGGTGAGGGCTCTTTTGCAGAAAGACACTAACGACTTGGTATCCCTACCAGATCACCAATAGTTGAGCCTTAAGGGCATTTCAGAGAGAGAAAATCTCCTCCCTTCTTCCTATAGTGGAGAAAAAAATTCACTCCTACCCTGGAACCAGAGCCTCAGCGGCTCCTGCTAGTGAATGACAACTACTGGTGATGGTTCCCCAATTTCAGAAGTGAGTGGTAGACAATTCCAATTTTTATCCCAGTTTCAGAAAGTCTGCTTGTGTTGCTCTGAGGCTGGTCTCCCTCAAGAAGGTTATTTCCTGGAAAGAGCCTCTGCTGTCCTCCGTATTGTGGGCCCAACTCCAGATAGACGGTCTTCCTATTTGTAAACTAAGTGACATTTCATAAACTCGGTGATGCTCTTTGGCAGGGAAATTTGAAGTTTATGCAGCATGTTCGGGAAGTGGATTTTGTCAATTGAACATTTAGAGCTCTCTCTTCTTATAGCTGTTCCTAAATCATAACAAAGACGCAGACCCTGGAAGTGATTGCAGGAAACTGCCTCCAGTTGTTATTTTGCCCTCTCTCCTACTTGTGTGGTTCTCTGCTTTATGGAAATGGGAACAATGATGGATACTGTGGTGTGTAGCTGGCCTATGTTTTAAGGGACCAGAAACAGTCCAGTAGGTTGGGGAAGAACATTAGTGCAATTCAGATAAGTTCAAGTGAGATTCAGTAGAAGGAACAGGTTTGCTGTTCTCTACAATTGCAAAGGTATCTTGAGAGAAGATTTTATTATTGTGATTTGGTTTTTTAGGTCTCAGAGGCTTGAGTACTTTGCATATTCTACTTGATTGCATACTATTTCTGGAATAATTCATGAAGGGACTGTGTGAATTAATATCTATGAAGAAACTTTCAAAATACAGTTTGTAAGGGTGTGGATCCTCCTTTTATTATGCATGTGAGTCTCACTGTGGCCAAAAGGTGTTGGCTGTGTCTGTTAGCAGACTTCTAGCGAACCACTCTTACTTTATCAGATGAAGGATACACTGATTTTCTTTATCTCATCTGAAGGTTTCCACATAGCTGCAGCATGACTGCTACCTGGCTGACAGGATTGCACAGTGCATTGCATTGTAGGATAAACCTTGTTTCAGAAAGGTTAAAAAGTGAAAATATGTGCAGCTGAGAATCGATGAAATAAGGTAATGAGGGAGAGTTCCTGGACTGCCACATCACATTTACAAATCTGACAAACAGCCTTTGAAGAATTGTTCCTGATAGTTTGTCGTTGTTAATGCAATTTGTAGTATTCAGATATGTGTTTGATCAATTGGAATGAAAAGAAAGAAAGATACGCTATAATCTCTGGATTTTCTTCACCGTGCAATGGAGCTTAAATCCTCCAGGCAGGACGGACAGTCACCATCATCACTCAGGCTACAAAAGAAACTAATTGAATAAGTGGGAAAATATTCCTTTAAATCTGGGAAGCGATATTGTCACACTCTTATCCCTCAATTACAATGTACGAAATCTTGTTACTATTTTGTTGAAGATGCTTTTATAGCTCTTTGTGTTTCATTAAACCCCAAAGCAATTTCTATAATCTACCATGGCAGGTGCTGAACTGCTGCTTGAGTTACTCTACGGAAAAGCCCATTGTGGAGGAACATTAACTCAATCTAGCCCCAGGAGGACCAATCTGTACGGTTTGATTTCTTCACACTGATGAAAAGGGCTATCTGCTTGGAATACCATCCATCCCGTTCAAGTGCTTCTAAGCTTTTATTCTAGAGAGTGTTCTCAATCTCACTACTATTGACATTTTTTGTTGTTGTTAGTGCCGTCAAGTCAATTCCGACTCCTAGTGCCACTGTGTACAGCAGAGCAGAACCCTACCCGGTCTTTTTGCGCCATCCTCTCACCTTCCATGATATTAGACAATGCTCCACGCTGTAATGGTGGCACAACTTTCAGCATCACAGCAACACACAGCCACCACAGTATGACAACCGACAGACAAGTGGTATGGTTCTCTGACCAGGAAAGGAACCTGGCCAAGGTGGTGAAAGCGCCAAATCCTAACCACTAGACCACCGGGGCTGGCCACTGACATTTGGGACTAGATAATTCTATGTCAGTGGGAGCTGTCCTGTGCCCTCTAGGAGGTTTGGCAGAATTCCTAGCTACTAGGTACCAGAAGCGCTTTCCCCAAAAGTGACAATTAAAAATGTCTCCAGACATTGCCAGATGTCCCCTGAGGCACAAAATTGCCCTCGCTGAGAACCATTGTTCTAGAGTGCTTTTTTCAAGCTAAAGATGCCCTAGAAGGACAAGGATCAGATGTTTCAAGAATTAGTTCTCAACCATGTTATGATGATGATCAAATGTGAAGCCAAAGGATGAATTAGCCAGGAGTTACATAAAAGCAGTAAAACAGATGCTTTCGGCTTATGGACTCAATATTGCAAGATGAGGCTACACTGTGAGATAATTTAGTGTCAGGGGTGGATTTGAAGGCAGGAAGGATGGCATATACTTCTCTCCCTCTCACACAGTTTCTGTAAAGGAAAAAGTAAAACTTTAAGAAGTATGAGGAATCTGCCAGAAGCATACAAAATCAATGTTATTCATTGTAGACTGTCTAGATCCTGCATATTTTTTAAAGAGACAGTAAAAAGCTATAAATTTGCGTAAACATAAAGGAGAAAAACAAAGAAAAATAACAAATTTTGTGGCATAATTCAAATGAAAATGTTATTATAATAACATCACTCCCGCTCCATTAGCACTTTGCCCATCCACATGAAAATATTTGTTACTTAGATGCTTGCCCAGAAGTACATCTTTTTGTTTATAAATGGCCCTTTTATTTTTTTAGTGTTCTTTAGTAATTCACTATCACAGTGAATTAGTAGTTCACTATCACAGCCATGATCGGCTGTGGTTTCTTCTTAAAATAATTATTTTTTAAATATGTCAAAATAAAAAACTGTGCTCTTATTTTGCACATTTAGAAAAAAAATCTCCAAGAGTTTGTCTGAGAAAATTACCGTCCCTGATGCTATAGTATGAAAACCAAGTGTGCCATCATCTGCAATGATCAATGCCACCTGGCACCAATGTGGAATGGCATCCTGTCTCACATGGATTGTGGCAATAGCCCATTTACTAGTCTCCCCGCTTCCACCTTGCCCTAACGTCTATTCTCTCCACTGTAACAGAGAGATCCTGTTAACCATCGTGGAGATCATGTAAATCCTCTGTGCCAAACCCTTCAATGGCCCCATCTTACTTAGAGTGAAAGCTGTAGACCATACAATGGTCTGCAAGCCCCCACCTCTCTGGTTTCATCTTCTATTCCTCTCCCCCTTGCTCGCTCCACTCCAGCTACATGGGCCTCCTCAGTGTTCTGAGAACACACCAGCTCTATCTCAGGCATTTTGTACCTGCTGGTTCTTTTGCCTGTGATGTTCTTGCAAGGATATATACGTGTATCACTCCCTCATCTCCTTCAAGTTTGCTTTAATGTCACCTTTTCAAGGAGGCCTCCTTTAACTATTTAAATTTGCTGCCCCACACCCCTCCCCACTCCACTGTCTTCTCCTTCTCCTCCTCTTTATTTTTCCTCATAACATGTACCCTCCTAGTATATTAATTCCTTTTAGTTTTGGTTTGTATTCACCACTCTTCCCAAGAACAAAATGCAATGAAGACAAAGATTTTTTACTATTTATTATATCACAAGGGCCTAATAAGAGCTGTTGATATATATATTTATTGAATACATCTATGATCATGACAATGAGAAATAGATATTATAATCAAAATTTATTTTCAAAGTATAAATTCAAAGATAATGAAGTTTTGAGATATCTTGATATTTAGTGTTTTGAAGAATGGAGTTTCAAATTACATTGGATGTGGTCTGTTTGCAATCCCTATTACCCTAAGAAACAAAGCAATCAGTTGTGGAGAGGAATAATTTATAATTCAAAGAATTTCTCATTATCAAATATAAAATTTATTACATGTTTTTTAAATCATCATGATTTTGAAGTGGATATAAATTTGGTGGAGAAATGCCAATGATTAGATTATTATCATTTGGCTTAAATCAAGTTGAGGAAAAAGAAGTGGATCTATAATTTATTTTCTTTAAATATTTTATTTGTTGAAAAACACATTATGAGAGGATGACCAATTTATTTCATTTAAGAATGATATATATAATCAAATGATTTTTTAAACATCAAGTTAGATAGTGATTCAGGAGATTTTCTGTCAATGGTTCCAAATTTTTATTTATATTCTGTGTATTAGTCAAAGTTCTCCAGCAAAATAAAACCAACAGGATGTATAAACATATTTGGAGGCATATCTCTACATATTTATGTAGCGAATATTATTTCTAAGGAGATTTATTATAAGGAATTGACTTATGCAATTATGGAGGCTGAGAAGTCCCAAGATGTGCAGTGAGCAGACTGGAGACCCAGGAGAGCTGATGGTGTAAGTTCCAGTTAGAAAGCCAGCAGGCTTGGGCCCTAAGAAGTGTCAATGTTTCAGTTCAAATTCGAAAGCAGGAAAAGGTCAACGTCCTAGCTCAAGCCATCAGGCAGGAGGGGTTTCCTCTTACTTGAGGGAGGGTTGGCCTTTTTGTTCTAGTCAGACCTTCAACTGATTGCATGAAGGCCACTCACATTAGGTAGGACAATATGCTTTACCCAAAACACCCTCACAGATGCACCAGAATAATGTTTGTCCAAACCCCTGGGCACCCCGTGGTCTAGTC
The DNA here is from genome assembly GCF_020826845.1 of Diceros bicornis minor. NCBI lineage: Eukaryota > Metazoa > Chordata > Mammalia > Perissodactyla > Rhinocerotidae > Diceros > Diceros bicornis. The sequence goes on from NC_080749.1 coordinate 49,488,256, forward strand.
AAGTTGACACATACAATTTACCATCACATTGTGTCCAAATTTCTTTACAATCTCCTAGGTATTACAGTTTTTTAAATAATGACTCTAGAATAAAACTATGTACATCTTCATTGTCTTCAGAAGTAAAAGCAATATGTTGTATATTATGTGAGAGAAATGATGATTTCAAAAACTCTTTGATATCATGTCAAAAATATATATTTTTAAAAATCTCTGAAGGTTTTTCTATTGAAAACTCTCCATTTAAAGAAGAGTGCAAATTCTGAGGGGAAGGATTATGATGACTTGGAGTGCATTTCTATTTCAGTGCAAAAACAGTTAAATGTAACATTTCTTTTCGAAGGAGGATCTTCTATATTATTAAACTTTGTTTTCATTTTTTTTAATAAAATATTTGAAAGAAAATTAAATTTCAGAACTACTTTTTTAAAGCAATGACAGTCAAATGTGTTAAAGAATGCAATGGCCCCCAAAAAAATATATTCCCACAACTTTGATTTTCTCAGAACTACACAAACCTCAACTTCTCCTGTGAGCATGTTCTTTTTAGTGCTCATTCTGTTTGTTTAATTGGTGGTTGTTTTTTGGTTTTTGTGTTTTTTTTTCATGAAATCTCTTAGTCTGAGAGTCACTATAAGCTGCATTGGTTAGTTAACCCTACCGAGAAAACTAGGTCTCATTTTACTCTCTGTATTGCTCGATAACATACTCAAACATCATAATGGGGAAAAGAGACCCTGTGACTTGACACTGAAGCAAGACTTAGTCTATATGGGGCAGTATTCAAATTTTTAACAACTGGTAAGCCGCAGATACCAACCAGTCAGAACACATGCCATAAATGTCACTAAGTGGATGTGCCTGAAGTTCTCAGTGGAATCTTGGAAGCTATTATCACGTAAGAAATTAATGATGTTTACTAATTTAATCATGCCTATACGAATGTTACACTTTCTTTGGTATGTCATCACATTTTTGCATTTCAAACTCTAATTTATAGGTCCTAAAGCTTTCTGAGGACGTAATAGTCTAAACATGATGTTGGCATTGTTGCTGAATTTATAATGGAAATTGGTATTTTATGAAAATACTCCAAACTAAATAACGCATCTGAAACATTTTAAGCTAAAATTTCTCAGAAAGCTTTGTTAAAGCACAAATAGATTCTATTGAGAATAGGACAGGAGTGTTTTACGTGTGTGTCTGTGTGTGTGTGTGTTTGTATTGAGGTGTCTGGTTGGAGGGGTGGGGGTTCTAATACGGGTACACAATAAGAAATGCCCAGCTCCCAGAAACATAACAGTTAGGGAAATACATATACATAAAGAATTAGACAACTAGATCAAATGTGGTGATTCCCATGAAGAAGCATGGCAGAATGTATAGAGCATTGAGGAGAAAAAGATCCCTTTCTACTAGAAGACCTCAGAATAGTCTTCAAGGAGAAGACGATGGAATGGAGTATGAGAGGAGAAAAGGAAAAGGAATGAAAAAGCAGGTTTTGGTTCATGTTGTTGTGAACCGTGAATGGTAAACTAAGGCACTGTACTTGTTAATGTGGGGTATAAAGAAAATTGCAATAGAAAAAGTGTTATCCCAGGCAGAAAATTGTTAGGTCTTAAAATAAGAAAAACTAATACTAACTCTTATAAGAGATCAAGGTGATACTTATTAGATCTTGTGATCCTTGTAAAGAGTGCTGATAATCAGATTAAATTCCCTAGTTCCTCCCATTTACTCCCAATGAGCCTAGCACTTGGGTGTAAACTTGAACAAGATTAGCACCTTGCACACTACCTTACTCATAGTGAATAAATATTTTTGAAATACATATTTATAAAATTAAGGCCAAAATCCTTATATTTAGAGCCCAAAAAGTGTCTAACAAATATTTTTTCAAGATACCAAATTGTCTAATTAAAATTCTTAAGAGTCACAAGAATTATCTACTTCAGAATTCTCTAGTTAGGTATTTAGAATATAATTAGAATACAGTTAGATATTATTATCTAGTTAGTTATCTAGGAAAGCCTTTTGCCTTTTGAGGTAAACTATTTCTAAGGATCTCTGAAAAATCAGAAAACTTGTCCCCCTCATTACATTGCTGAACAAAGATTAAAATATAATGACTGAGTATTGTAACATTTGCTTTGCATGATTAATCCTAATAGTTAGATAAATTGGAAGTTAGATATTAACTGGTTCTAATTAAGCTATGCTATTCCATTTATCCATGGAAATTATTGTTTTAATTAAAGACACAACCATAGTAAATAGCAATAAGTGGTCTCAAGATCTACACGAACAACCAATTACCAGGATTTAGTACATATTAGATACAACTAACATTGGTATTAAAAGAGGAAGAAAATTTACAGTCATATTCAGGGTCTCTAAGATGGTGAATCAAGTATTTTTACTTGTTATTAAGATGATGCCTGCCCACAAGCTGTTCAGAAATACCCATTAGAGTCATAAAGCAAGAGTGTATCTTCGTTTATTCATGGAAAGTTAATGAGTAGCAAGCACGGTCTCTATCTCTCCCTCTCCCGGCTTCCTATCCCATTAGAGATACGCATCTTTTCTTCATTTTCTTTGGAAAAAAATCTTAATAAATATTCCAATTTATTTTATGTAAGCAAAAGATTAACACCTAGAAATGTACTTGTAACATAAAATGGCCAGTTAATGAGCATTGGGCCATGTATGGACTGAAAAACACTTTGATGCAGCCTCCAGAGAAGCTTTTGTCAAAGAAGAACGAGCATATGAAATTGGCAAATAGTCCATGCTGAGTCCAGTTTGTTCAGAGGTGTATAGACCCAAGTTGACTCAAAAGAGTTGACAACATCCTGCTTGGATGTGTGTAAAGGATATGCTGGCAAATGCATTATTGATAAACTGGCACAATTTGATGAAAACATTAGGCCAAAGAGATGATGGACCAGAGAAGTAAAATCAAGATTGGTCTGTTTTTTAAGAAATGATAATTTCTTCTTTGTAGGGGTGAGGAAGATTATCCCTGAGCTAACATCTGTTGCCAGTCTTTCTCTTTTCGCCTGAGAAAGATTGTCCCTGAACTAACATCTGTGCCGATCTTCCTTTATTTTTTGTGTGTGGGATGCCGCCGCAGCATGGATTGATGAGTGGCGTGTAGGTCTGTGCCCAGGATCTGAACCCGTGAACCCTGGGCCGCTGAAGCAGAGCACAGGAACTTAACCACTACACCACAGGGCCAGCTCCCAAGGAATGGTAATTTTTTAAAAGAATTTGTATTTTGACTATTTTTAAATGCTGGGCAATTTAACATTAAATTTGATAAATAGTTGCAAATTTGTGATTATATGTATACAAAATACATTAGCAAATGATTAAAAAAAATTGCCTCCAATAATGGAAGGCAAAGTTGTGATATATCCCTTTCTGAAATTACTTCTAGTCTTGACTGAGTGTCAAGACTAGAAGCTGGCCTGGGACCTGATGCTGGAAGTGTATTTTCCCAAATTACAGACATACAATAACTTTAAGCATCTTGCCCAGGCCTACGGTCTGGAGCTGCCAGATGAATTCCTCTGAACCTTGATGGCTGGGTCCTTGGGCGGCATTCATGTAAGGGTCTTCTTGCTTTTGGTGTGCTTTATCATCCTGCATTTTCTGCAGCATGTGAATCAAAATGGCCTCTGCTTGGAAAAGTAAAAGTCACATCAAGAAATGAACTTGATTCCCAATCCACCATAGTATAAGAGAAACAGAGTGGTTTGAAAATGCCTTTGTGTTACTTTGACACATTGGCTCTAAACCCTGTCAAACTCCAAGCCTCATTTTTCTAGCGCATATTTTATGAGACATCTTTATTCGCCTCAAAGAAATTCTGAGATAACCTACTTGCACAGACTATTTCAATAAAGCAAATACAATGCCCTACATGTAATATAAAGCAAAAATATATAAGTGCCCTGGAGCACAACTACAGTAGGTGACATAATGAAGTAATCAGACACTTGCATCTATCCAGAGGTAGACGCACCGTAGGCCCATGGCGAATGTGGCAGCTACAAAGGCTGACTGATGCGGGTGAGTGTATTGGGAACTCAAATGCCATGAGCAGTGTTACTACCTTGTGATGTTGTTTTCCAGAACAGTGAACAACTCCTGGCAAACAAAAAGCTGAACAAAATGCAATCTTTCTTCCATTTTCACAGTAACTCTATTTCTGATCAGTTCAGTGTATATTAAAACCACGCCAAAAATACTTTGTGTTTCTATATAAAAAAGTTAGGTTACAGGCTTCTGTAATTACACCTAGGTATAATTCATTCGTGCATATATGGAAGTCACGCAGGGTGGGGAACTACTCTATGCGTTGCAAGGCGTTCAGCATCCCTGGCCTCCACTCTCTAAATGCCAGTATCACCCCCTCCATTTGTATGCAACCAAACCATCTGCAGATATTTCTAAAACACCCCCAAGGGGTGGTACCAATGCTATTGAGAGCCAGGCCTGGTTCTCAACATGGCATGTGATCTCTCATCACTTCTGCCCTGCCCCCTTCCTGGTAAAGCCTCAACTATGCCCATACTGACTTCCTGTCTATCAGAATAATTCCTACCAAGTAGGAATTATGCAAATTTCACTATGCAAAATAGTGAAAAACTGTTTTGTCCTCCAATTGTTTAAAAGTTTGTTCTCACAAATACATGAAGAAAAAATGTACGGTTTAGAAGAAGCAGAAAGTACTGATAGTGAGGGGTCTATTTTTAAGTCAGTATATAAAGGATCTAAGTGCTAAAGGTGCTGAGCTGTTGGGGAAGTCCCTTGTCTCATTTTTTCACCTTCTCCTATCCAGCTTCCATTAATTAATATTTATAAAATGTTTAGAACAGTCTCTGGCACATTGTCAATGCTATATAAGCTTTGCTAAATAACTAACTTAAGTACTCCCAAAGTTACCATTCTAAAATTCGAATCTGATCATATTTCTTCCTTGATCAAAAGCTTCAGTAGGTCTTTATTTTAAGTTCAAATATTTTTTAAAGAGCAGATCCTTTTCTTCAAATAAAAATCTTATGTGAAAGCACAATATATGAAAGAGAGAAAAGCAGTTGTGCTCCCGTGAGAACTAGGTAGGGGTCCCAGCCTCATGCCCACCCAGGCCCATCCGTAGCAGTGTCAGAGGCAATCCCACAGACCCATCCATCACAGGGCTCTAAGGAACACTGTCAGGAAAGCACTGACTCATAGGATTCATGACCAACTGTTATTATGACCTTATAAGGCCTCTAGGCTCTGGCCGCAGAACACCTCCCCCACTGTAGACACCCTCCCACTATGGCATCCAACCACACCCTGCTGGAGGCAGTTCACTAAATGCCTTCAGATGTCTCCTGCTCTTGCATGTTTGGTTTCACTGCTCTTTCCCCCCCGGAACCCCTCTTATCACCAATCACCCAGGTAGAAACCTACCCATCTTCTATCAGCTCTCAGCTCTCTGGGATGTTTTCCCTCACACAGCTAGATAATGAACCTCTTCGTCCTTTGTATTCCCATCCCATTCTGTCCTGCCAGACATCACAGGTTTAATAATATCAGATGACATTGATTGATTGCTTGCAATGTACTAGGGGCTGTTCTAACCCCTTTCCTGTTTTAATGCAGTCTTCCTCATAATAACCCTATGAGATAGTGTTCCCATTTTACAGATGAGGAATCTGAGGCCCAGAAAAGCTAAACAACTTCCCCAAGGTTGTTCATAACTTGGAAGTGGGGGGCACTACAGTCTGAATTTAGATAGTCTGCTTGATCAGATTATCATGTGTGTGTGTGTGTGTGTGTGTGTGTATGTGTGTTTAACATGGCTATCTTCCTCTACACTGGGAACTTCTTGAACCATCAGTCACATCTTACCCATCTTACTGCACCCAGCACTCAATAAGCTTCAAAAAAGTGCTGTTGAAAGAATCAAAACAAATGCTTTCTTCATGGGCTCAACCTGGTGAGAGACTTTAACTCAAAAATCCATAACATGTTTATTGGTTTTCCTATAAGGTTTCTCCTTTTCCCACTTTCACTTAGAAACTGATAAAACTAACAATGCTAGATCACAATACAGCAGCATGAAACTCAAATGTAATAGAAATTGAAAATATTTAAAAGTAAATTCAATTAACAGATTTATAATTCTTCTCTGAACAAACTTTATGTTAATATACTAAACATGCTTATTCAATAGGGAATCTGTTTCATGTAATGTATATTTTTCATGTTGTTATATTAAATGGGCTTTTTTCCTATAAAATATCCTAAAAATAAGGAATGAATATATTTCTATTTCTCCAGAGGTTCATTTTTTTATCTTTATTGTGTGTAACTTCAACCTTTCCAACCTTTTATACCTATTCTTTTACTCATCCACTTATGACAATTACATTCCTTTTTTTCCAGAACGTCGTCTTAATTCAGTCCTTTGTAGAGCTCTCTAAGAATTTTCCAAATCTTGAGATTTCAGAGCTTCCAGTAGTTTAGACTGTGGGTCTCAGAATGCATCAGCCTCTGGCTCTGCCTTTTACTGTTTGGGTGACACTGAACAAAGTTATCCATCATCTCTGAGCATCAGTTTTCTCATCTGTAAAACTGGATTATAATTGTCCCTACCTCAATGTCTTTAAAATGCCTAACTCAATGAGTGGCTCATACTATATGCTCAATAAATGTTAGTTGTTTTTAACTTTCATATTTATCTTGTGGGAAGAGGCTGCTTTTTAAAAATAAGTGTCTCAACCTTCGATTAAACTGAGTATCCCTTGTCATTTCCCTGTGGCAAGTGGCATACATTTTTTTCTTAGTTTCCCTTTATTCATAGACTGTGTTCTCTGATATTGGTCCTGCTAATTCATAAACATATGAGTTCTTTCTACTTAATAAACCATATCAATATCCAAATTACTTTTTTTTTCACGGCTCTTTGGTAACACCTTGGAGCCTGGCATTTTCTAAATGCTAATTGCTTTCTTTTCTCATCCTGGTAATTTATTCCAAACACACACCTTCGATGAAGAATTAGATCTACATAAATATTTTGTGAATGGAAAATATCACCTAAAAAGTTAAACCTTTGTTTTGGATGCAGGGAACAGATTTATAAATATGCATCAGAGATTTAGGGTCACCATATTGTCAAAAACCCGGAAAGAGGGCATTTCTGTTTCTACAGTTTAGGAGGCTGATATGTAAAAAGTTATTCATGAGTCAGTCTGTTTTGTGTTAAAATCTAGAAATAAAATAAAAATTTCAAACCGCACACACAGAAGATAGTTCTTTGCCTGCCTTCATAAGCACACATCAAAATCTACTAGTGGTTTGCATGATTCACAGGGGCGGGTGGGAAGGCAACCTTTCTAATGACTGATTGACTAAATAACCAGGTCTCCAAAGGATTCAAGTCACTGGATGAGGATTCTTTTAAAAGAGGAGAGGGAATTGGAAGCCTATTCCCTCCATTTTTGTCCTATGTTTTGATGTAGTTAAAATATTTTTCCAATATTCTCTAAGTTCTCAGAGTCGGAAAGAGCTAGGTATTTATGATTCATGTGGTTTTCAGTGAGTAAAATAGATATCTCAAGAGGTTAAAGAATTTGTCTGAGCCAAGGCTGCAGAAAATGTCAGGGGCAGATGTAGAATGCAGACTTGGAGACATTTCTCATATCTTCCCTCATTATTGGTGCAGAATTTACTTCTTTCAAAGAACTGAAAGCATTAACAAATTTTTCTCATTATACTTCTGGTAAAATAAAATATATAAAATAAGATGAAATGTAATACAAAGTAAGTTGCACATATTTGCAGAAATCTGATCTAACATATAGAAATAAAGTACTTTTTTGATTTTTCAAGAATCTTCTCAGTCATTTAAAAAATTCTAAAGCCAAATAATTAATTTTTTAAATTTATAATTGCAAGGTTGTTGATGTTGTAGTTTAACCTGAGGGCATAAAATATGACAACAAAGGCTATGACAAGGGGCCCTGCATAACCAGAAATGAGGTTGGGTAGGGATGGAATGACGGTGAAGAGAGGAAATCAAGTCGACTGTACTGTGGCAAGCACACAGCTTGAGAGAGGGCCACGTGATGTGGAGCTGTTAACCCAGATCATAACGTCTTGCTTTCAAGGAGTGAAGCTGCAGCCACCAGATACAATATTTTTCCATCCATCTCAAAAATTTGTTTTACATTGGCATTTTCTGTGGATAAAGCAGAGAGTTTGAGTCAAATTATTTTTTCCTATTTCTGTTTTAGTGACCCAAATAGTCTGTGAAACCATCTCCATTGTGAAATACCTCCCAACCCCCTCACTCTCCATGAATCTTGCTGACTCTCTGAGAGAAGATTCACATGACAGCCCATGGGCTTCTCAGGTGTATAATGGGTAAGGATGGGGGCAATGAAGTCACAAAGAGTCAGGTCCCAAATTATCAGCCAAGCTCTGTGACTTTTTAGTGGTGTGACCTTGGCAAGTTATTTAATATTCCTGAGCATCAGTTTTTTTTAATGTGTAAAGTGAGGATAAACTTACTTACCTCATATGCTCACCATAGGATTAAACATGAAGATATATATGAAAGGTTTAGCACAGTACTAATGTTTAAACAAACAGTAGCTACAAATGCTTTTCACTAACTCGAGATCAGACCCACTGAGTAGTCATTTTCACTGGACCATAGAAATTTCTTTCTCAATTTCACTATGTACCATGGACATAACTGATTTACATAGAAATGGACTTAGTGTTCACCAAATAACCAATAATGATATTTGCTGGTTTATATTATAGTCACTCCACTTTATTGGACTTCATTAATCCCAAATCATGGAGAAAATAGAGAGAGATGACCGCTAAAGAAATAGAGGAATTTAAAAAGAAATGGGAGGGCCGGCCCTGCGGCTTAGCGGTTAAGTGCACGCGCTCCGCTGCTGGCGGCCCTGGTTCGGATCCCGGGTGCGCACCAACGCACTGCTTGCCCAGCCATGCTGAGGCTGCGTCCCACATACAGCAACTAGAAAGATGTGCAGCTATGACAATCAACTATCTACTGGGGCTTTGGGGGAAAAAAATAAAATAAATAAAAAAAAAAGAAATGGGCAATTGCAATAAATGAGACAGTGAAATAAGGACTTAACCAAATAACCAAAATAAACCTAAAGCAGAATCCTTATACATTGAAAAAACTACCACAGGAACTGGCTTCTGAACCTCTGCACTAGTGAGCCACAGACCTTGCACATCTCACCCAGCTTGTTTGGATCTGAGTTTGCTCATCTATAAGATAGGGACTGGACTAAATCACCTTCCAGGACCTAGTCAGCTCTCATATTCTAGAATTGTCTTGAATTGAAGAATGTTAGCAACTAAAGACTTAAAAAGCAAATCCAAAGCTTCAAAAATTGCTATTTTAAAAAATTCTATTAAGCAAATATAACTGTAATCTCTACAAATAGCAGTACTTTCACTCTTTTATGCAAAAGCTTTGCAGAATTCAATCCAAAAGACCATGTGCAAACCCAGGTCATTCTCCAAAGTCAAACTAATGGCAGCTGTTCACCAGGAAAAAAACATCTGGAAAGCCATCTGCTATAGTTCCTGCAGGGGCTCTTAGACTCACTCTGTTCCCTGATATTGCATAACAGTATCCTAACTCAATGTGTGACTGACTACAGCACCTTTCATTTGGATTTTCTGGGATAAGAATACAGTGTGTTTAGGGATGGCCTTGTTGGAAAGCAGAGGCATGCACTAAGGGTTTCCTGGAAGTTACTTTAAGCCAGAAAGTGCTACTTCCAATCAGCACCACAATTAGTTAATCAGTTTGTGTTTTCTAAAACCAAATATAGAGGGCCTACTATGAGTGCATCACTATAGGGATAGAAGAAGAGCATGGATCCTACCACTGAAGTGCTCATAGCACAGTGTAAGAGGCAGGCACATGAGCACACCCTTGCAGCACAGTGTGGAGAGGCCCAAAGCAGAGGATCAGGTCTTAAATCCAAAGATGATGCCCAAACTCTGTCGTCAGTGCAGTTTGTTTTCAGAAAAGTGAAGAATGACGCTGAACTGTGCTTTCTTTTGGCCTGCTTTCCATTGAACCACTTCTATAAAGTATTCTCATAAAGGAAATCATGTTTAATCAGTTCTATATTCTAATAATTACAAAATAGTGAATTTTTATTTTTTTAAAAAAGGTACAGCCAGCTATTTTTGCTTCTTGTCTTTTCCATCCAATTGGAGACTCAGTCCTTTCATTTTTCCCTCGTTGTTATATGACTGCCTTCTCCCCATCCTGTTCTTATTACCATAGTTGTCATCCTCTTTAGCTCTGTGCTTAGACTATTATGCCCGCCCTATCTCTGTACTTGCCTAGCTCCAATTCATTGCTGTCTTCCTTACCTGATATTTTAACTAATGCATTTTGATCCAATTGAATAAGCTTTTACAAAAAGACAAATTAAATATTAAGCTTTCAACCAATTAAAATTATCAAGAAAGGTGTGAAACTAATTCTTCATCTGAGTCCTAAATGTTATTTCATCTCTGTGCATCACCCCATCCTTCATCCCATAATTGATGCCATGTGATCTAAATGGCCCAGCTTGCCTTGCAAGATTAAAACGTCCTGCTTCACTCCACATGGCTAGCAGAACACTCCTCCCAAAACACTTAACCCACACTCTACTCTTGCTTATAGCTCTGCAATGACCTTCCATTGCCAAAGCAAAGGTTCTCAAACTTGAACGTGTGTGAGAATAACTTGAGGAGTTCTTTAAAAATGTAAATTCTCAAGGCCAAACTCTCCCGAGATTCCGATTCAGTAGTTCTGGGGTGCAGAGCCTAACGAAGCCAACCCACCATGGCATGGGTGCCCTCTTTCCTGGCAGCGCCTCTACTTCTTCCCTGCTCCTAGTCTCTCCCTCTGGCTGTAAATTCCTTGCTGATAGGAACTGACTATGTTCCCAGGACCTAGCAGCGTACTTAGGAAATGGATGGTTCTCCATAATTACTTTTAAATGAAGGAAAGAAACAATATGTATATTCTGCCTGATTTGATAATACTAGAAATATGTGAGATTTTGACAAATATCTGAAATGAATGCATCAAAGATTGAAAGAAAACATACAGAGCATTCAGCTTTGGTTTTAACGTCTATTTATGATTATCCTTAGGGGAAAAAATTCTAATTTATGATTATTATGATTATTGTGAAGATGATTCATAAACATGTAGACTTTTAGAAAAACAATTCACTTGCTTTTAATTTTCAGGGCTGTTAATTTACAAAGGCACAGACTCTCTAAATGCTTTAAGGTAGTTAGAGCAAGAATAAAATTATGTTGCTCGTTTGTGACAGAATAAAATTATGTGCTCATTGTGTATGAATATTGTCAGGCACAGTGCCTCCTTAATGAATTTATTTTAGATTACATATTGGTGGTAGGCAACAAACACTTTCTGAGGGAGGTGTGGGGTGATCTCGAGGAATGTGAACCTTCTTCAAAGTTCATCAAGCCCTGTCCCTCTGTGGTTCCAGCCAGTGGAATCTCACTATAATCCTCTTTGCCAGGGTGTTGAATCTGTTACGAAATAGTCCAGATAAAAACTCATCCAAGGCGATCCAGGTACTGAAGTACCATGTGCGATTCCTCACAAGGAATTGTGGTTCAAAGGTCATAGAAGAATAAGAATAATTGCTATTTTATTTTTGTGTTTTGGTCATGGTGGGTGGGAAGATACACTGATGCATCCACATTGACATACGTGCTCTTCTTTCTACCTGGTACGTTTTCCCTCTCCACACAACTATTTCTTGTCATCCTTCAGATCTCAGCTTGGAAGTAGTACTCTCCAGGAACCCTTCCTGGCTGCCACCACCTGGTCTGGCTTCCACTTCTCTGTGTTCCCCAGTGCTTATCTCTATCATAGCACGTAACGCAGTCCATCAAAATTACACATTTACTGGTTGGCCTCCCCATTTGACCATGAGAGAGAAATGCTATCATATTCCCCACTGTACCCCCAGTGTCTAGAATAGAATCTACAATAAAATAGGCATGGAATAAACATTTGTCAAAGAAATCAATGATATATGTATACTTATTCAATACAAGTCACTGAGTATTGTCGCAGCCAACAAATTACTTAAATTTTTATCTTGTTTTTGTTTACATACCTCCTGGCCCTGAAAAATTACCTGGTGTCTGAGTTAATTTCAAAAGAGGCATGACTTGCATAGACTGAAAGGAATGAAAGGGCAACAATCTACATTCAGTCCTGGCTCTACCACTAACTAGAAAGTGATATTTACAGATCACTATGCCTTTCTGTTTCTTATTTTCCTCACCTAGAAGAGCTAATTTCTAGCCCAATGGTTCTGTGAGTCTAAAAAGAAAATCTTTACATTTCTGGCAAATACCTACCTCAATAAGCATAAGCCTCGATTGTTCTCCTAGGATATGATAGAAGTTTTTATGATAATATTTTGTAACACTAATAAAGAGCCAATGGCTTTGAAGCACATAGCATTTTTTTTTCTTTTATTCTAAGTAGAATTAATATAAAAGAAGGAAGTGGTGACTTTGTGCCCAATGGTGGTGGCAGCAGCTTGGTGGTCAGATCAGGTAGCCCTGATGTCATATGTGAGTGGATTGGTTAACAGAGTCCACACGGCCATCTGTGGTACATGTGTTGCTGTCCCATCAGTTAATCATAGCCTTCTGGGGCTCATGAAAAGTGGACAAATGACAGTGAAGGCCATAAACATCAACCACACAGCTTACATCTGGATGTGAGTCACAACATGCCCACTTCGTACTCTAAACTGTAGAAATTAGTATAATATCACCTTACTTTAATTTCCTCTGAGGTCATATAAAGGTCCAAGAATATAAAAAGATATTGTACATGGAAATCTTGGTAAGTTATAAAATGACTATGCAAATGTTAGTTCTTAGACAAAATTAGACTGTCACAGAGCCTATCTTTGAAATAACCTGAGGGTCAGTCAGTCTATAAATATTTATTGAGTACATAATAGGTCAGACACAGTTCTGGGCATGATTCTAAAAGAAGTGTATCCATTATTCTTGTTAAAGTAAACAGAAAACAAACACATAGGAAAATAAATAAACTATTAAAATAATTTTCTGAGCTTCTGAGAGGGCTACTTTAGCAATAAAGCTCAGGAAAGACCTGAAAGGTATCATTTGATTTGAGAGGTGTGAAGATCTGAGGAAGAGCATGCTAAGCAGATGCAAAGGCCCTAAGGCAGGAATGAGCTTGGTGTGTTCAAGGAATAGAAATAGGCTGCTGAGTCTAGAAAATAGAGACTGACGCACATGGGGTGGAATATGAGTCAGAAAGAGAAGCAGGGACCAAAGGAAAGAGTTTGGGATTTATTTTATGCAGTGGAACACTGCTGGAAAATTCTAAAGCAGTATAGTCACATGCTCAGTATTCCTAGACTACTGCTCTTTAAGCTACTTTTTCACTTCAGAGGAAAGTGCTAAGCAGACAAAGAGTCTCTCAGGCAAATTCAAACCAACTACGGACACATACTGTTTTGTTTGCTTTCTTAAACCTGTTAAATATTTTACTCCACCTGCTTCACTAAAATGAAAAGGTCACTTTTAATTTATTTATTATTGCTTTGCTTTGCTGAAAACCAAAATGAGATCAAGAGTCATTTGCAATAAGTAGTGACTGTGAGTCCATGATCCTGGAATTCAAAGCTAAGGATTATTAGAATTCTTTCCTTCTTTGATTTGTTCATTATTTTTAGTATTCTGTTTTGAGAGGCTGGAGGTAGGAAGATTAGACAGTGCATTAGGACTTATGAACAGCTCATTTTAATAAAAATTTTTAACACTTTATGCAGAATTAGGTTTACTAGTAAAAAATATATGCTGCATGTCATCTCAATATGCCTATGTATTTATCCACAATTATTTACTGGGCCTTACAGTTTTATAGTCATTTAGAATTTGGTCTTGTAGTTTTCACCTAAGCAAAAAACTCATTTATTTAAATTAAGATTTTTTAATAGTCAGAGAATGAAACACAATATTAGAAAATTTAGCAATCCTTATTGATTTGTGTGTATTTCTATGAGTAGCCATTAGAAGAATCTAGATATATTTGTTGCTTTTCAATTGCATAAAATTTAAAGAAATATTTTAAAGATCAAATCTAAGAGTTATCAGAATCAAAGCAATTCTTTCTTGTTATATTGTTACTTATTTAAAGATTTTGTTTTGGTTTTCAATTGGAAAGAACAACATTTGAATAAGATTAAACTCCTATTCAAAGCCAGTCAAGTTTTTAAAAAGTGGAATTTAAGCAATCTGGAGTGTGCAAAATCACCATGTTGGTCCTATACCAAGCTCATTCCAACATGCCTGCACGCACACACACACACGCGCACGCACACGGAGTAAATTCATACCTTCGTTCTCTAACATGTTTGGTTCCCAGAAAAGAAATGACCAAGTATATACTTTTGGATGCTGACTATTCCTCATCTAGGGCCGCTGCTTCTCTCTCTGCAAGGCTCACCCCTGAGTAACAAGTTAGTGTGGGCTGCCTGCAATATGCAGCAATCACTCCTTCACACAGACAGGGGATGAAGGGATGCCATGTCTAGACAGACATTTCTAAATCAGCCAGGAAGAGAACTTGGTTGTCATTTGAGGGTATTTCAATATTCTGGTGTGGGTGTGTGGGTGTGTTTAAGAAGTTTCAATATCAACCCAGCCACCTTGGAATGTAGGAAAAGCTTTCTGATTTATTTCATGACATTCATAAATTTTGTTATCTACCTGAGTGACAAATTCCTGTATAGAACTTGAAAACCTCTCTTAGATAACTATTGCCCTTTTGAAAAAAAAAAATAAATAAATAAACTGCCTTTGGAAGAATTATGAAACAGAACAGATGTTCTATAGCCAGCAACTCTGTGGCATTAGTCTCATTGGAAGAGCGAACTTGAGACTTATCATATAACCAATGTTTTAAACAAAAATTATGAAGTATCTCAAATTGCTTAAGCTACATCTCTAATTTAACAGACAACATATTTAAATGAAGATGAGCTAAAGGGTTTGGTAGTCATAGCAACATGGTGTGAAAATATACCATGTCATTCAAGCCTATTAGAAAAAATATATATTATCATTCCAAAGGTTTTGTTGCTACTTTAAATACTGACTGTAGAGGAGGAAGAAAAGAAAATGGGAGAAGAGAGGGGCCGTGGAATATATTTAATTTTTTTATTACAAAAATGAGGGTTTGAAAATAATGTGATCTAAATTCTAAATAAAAATTTGAGTACAAATTTACATTAAAAATAAAGAATATTGGAAAATAAACATAAATCAAATTTGCTGCCTTACAAAAATGTGTTAAATCTACTTCCTGCAAATAAGAGTGTAGAAGTGAAGAGTAATTTCATATTTTTTAACATTCAAGTAAGTTGCTTTTAGAGCATATAATTTGTAACTATTCATATGAGAAACAAAGCCTCAAAAACATAACTTTAAATAAGTTTAAACAAACATGCAAGATATTCAGAGGTTTATTCAAAATCATAATATGGACAGGTGATTAAATTGAAATTATTATAGATAATTTAAGGCACAGAAAGACAAAAATAGAAATTATCCAAATATTATATTTGTTAAAAATTCCAGGGGCCGGCCCAGTGGTATAGTGGTTGAGTTTGCACGCTCCACTTTGTTGGCCGGGGGTTCGCAGGTTTGGATCCTATGTACTGCTTATCAAGCCATGCTGTGGTGGGCATCCCACACATAAAGTAGAGGAAGATGAGCATGGATGTTAGCCCAGGCCAATCTTCCTAAGCAAAAAGAGGAGAATTGGCAACAGATGTTAGCTTAGAGCTAATCTTCCTCACCAAAAAAAAAAAAAAAAAACAGATCTGACAGAATGTTAGGATTTTCTGCCAAAGATTTTAACACAGCCATCATAAAAACGCTTCAGTGAGCAATTATGAACACACTTAAAACATATGAAAAAAGTAGAGTCTCAGCAAAGAAATAGAAAATATAAAGATGAGCCAAATGGAAACTTTAGAACTGAAAAATAGAATAACTGAAATTTTAAAACCTCAAAAGGTGGACTCAATAATAGAATGGAGGGGACAGAGGAGGAAAAAATCAGTGAACCAAAAGATAGAACAATAGAAATTACTCATTCTTAACAATAGAGAGGAAATTGGCTAAAAGAAAAAAAATCAACAGAAGCTGGGGGACCCATAGGACTACTACAAAAGGTTTAACATCCATATCATCAGATTCCTGGAAGAAGAGGAGAAAGAAGGCAGTACTGAAAAAGTATTAAAAGAAACAGTGGCTGAAAATTTCTTGAATTTGACAAAAAACAAAACAAAACATAAACCTATAGATTCAAGAAGCTGAGCAAATTCCAAATAGGATAAATCTAAAGAAATCCACACCAAAAAACATCATAGTCAAACTTCTCAAAAATAAAGACAAAAAATAATCTTGAAAGCAGCAAGAGAGAAACACCTTACCTAGATGGGGAAAACAATTTGAATGACAGTGGACTTCTCATGAGAAACCATGGAGGCCAGAACTAAGTGGTACTACATTTTTAAAATGCTGAAAGAAAAGAACTGTCAACCCAGAATCCTACAACCAGTAAAAATATCCTTCAGGGGCCCGCCCAGTGGCATAGTGGTTAAGTTCACATGCTCTCCTTCGGTGGCCCGGGGTTCACAGGTTCGGATCCCAGGTGCAGACCAATGTACTGCTTGTCAAGCCATACTGTGGCAGCATCCCATATAAAGTAGAGGAAGATGGGCATGGATGTTAGCCCAGGACTAATCCTCTTTTTGCTGAGGAGGATAATCTTGTTAGCTTGTTAGCTGAGGGCTAATCTTCCACACACACACACGCGCACACACACACACAAAATATTCTTCAGGAATGAAGGGGAAATCAAGACATTCTCAGATGAAGGAAAACTAAGAAAACTTGTCAACAACTGACCTACCTTAAAAGAACTTACAGTAAATTCTCTAAACAGAAAGGAAACAATAAAAGGAGGAATCTTGGAGCATCAGGAAAGAAGAAAGAATATGGTAAGCAAAAATATGGGTAAATACAATAGACCTTCCTTTTTCTCTTGTGTCTTCAGCAAGGTGTGAGAGCTAATCTCCTTGTGAGGATTTCTGGACTCCAAAAGGTATGGAGAGCCACTGGAAGGTCTAGTGCAGAGGAGTGATGTGATCTGATTTGGCATTTAGGAGGATCTTTCTGGCTGCTGTAGGAACACCAGAGTGAAATCCAGAGTGAAATGATGGAGATCCAGACCAGGGCATCTGCAGAGAAGGTGATAAGAAGTGGTCTATCTCTGGATGTATTTTGAAGGTACAGTCAACAGAATTTGCTGTTGATGATTGTACAGCAAGAGGGAAGAAACTGCTTCATCAAGGACGATGCCAGGATTTTTGTTCTCAACAACAGAACGCATAAGGTTGGTATCAACTGATGGAAATGGCTAATATTGGAGCAGATATGGGAAAAAATCATGAGTTTAGTAATAAGCCAATGAGAATTAAAATTTGAGAACACTTAAATTCCCTGATTATCTTCTCATACAAACAACCAAAATCTAGATTGATTAGTGTCACCTTCAAATTTGGAGATCTGAAAATATCAGGACCATTAACTATGATTTGAGCAATATATACACAGTGATGCAATACAAGAGAAAAATGACAAAACTATTTTTTTAAAACTATTTTATTAAGGTCATATTGGCTTATAACACTGTGTAAATTTCAGGTGTACATTATTATATATCAGTTTCTGTATAGACTGCATTGTGTTCACCACCAGTAGTCTAGTTTTTATCTGTCACCTTACATAGTGCCCCTTTACCCCTCTCACCTTCCCCCCAATGCCCACCCCATCTGGTAACCACTAATCTGTTCTCCTTATCTCTGTGTTTATCTTCCACATATGAGTGAAATCATATGGTGTTTGTCTTTCTCTATCTGGCTATTTCGCTTAGCATAATATCCTCAAAGTCCATCCATGTTGTTGCAAACAGCATGATTTTGTCTTTTTTATGGCTGAGTAGTATTCCATTGTATATATATATCACATCTTCTCTATCCATTCATCCGTTGAAGGGCACTTGGGTTGCTGCCACTGGCTATTGTTTATGATGCTGCAATGAACATGGGGATGCATAAATCTCTTTCAATTGTTGATTTCATGTTCTTTGGATAAGTACCCCATAGTGGGATAGCTGGATCGCATGGTATTTCTATTTTTAATTTTTTGAGAAATCTCCGTAGTGTTTTCCATGGCAGCTACACCAGTTTGCATTCCCACCAGCAGTGTATGAGGGTTCCCTTTTCTCCACATCCTCTCCAACATTTGTTATTTCTTGTCTTGTTAAAACTATCATTTAAAAGTGTTCAGGGGGCTGGCCCAGTGGTGTAGTGGTAAAGCGCGCGTGCTCCGCTGCGGCAGCCTGGGGTTCAGATCCCGGGCACACACCGATGCACCACTTGTCAAGCCATGCTGTAGCAGCATCCCATATAAAGTGGAGGAAGATGGGCACGGACATTAGCCCAGGGCCAGTCTTCCTCAACAGAAAGAGGAGGATTGGCAGATGTTAGCTCAGGGCTGATCTTCCTCACAAAAAACAAAAAAGTGTTCAGAATTCATGATTTTAAAAAGCAGTGAAAATAAATATTTAATTCATTTAAAATATAAAATTTATAAACATTATAAAACATCAAATAAAAATTAACTATAAATATGAATGATAGGCGTACCTTAAGATTACAATGAAAATAATTATTAGGTAAAAGTAATTATAGTAAAATGTTCAAAAACAACAAACTATTTACAGTGTAAGAATGAATAAAATTCGACCAATAATTTTAAAAAAGAAAGTGAAATAATAAGTATTTTTCAAAAGGAAAAAACCTTAAAAAAACAAAGGGAATTCATGATGTAATTGTTGAGCTTTGAGTATATTTTTGGTGAACATTTTCTAGCTCTTGCAAAAAACTCTTTCTGAGCCTAAAAGGGTTTTGGAAAGAGCGAGGACATAATTATAAACCAATTCCAAATATTTTCCTTTGACTCTCATTTTTCAAACAATTTTGTTCCTTGTCTGATACCTTTGAAGACTGTTTTCTAACAACTTTCTGTTATTTGCAAGAAGAAAATGTTTTTATTGAGTGAAAGCCGCAATTTGTGTTTCAAGGAATATATTACCAATTTATCTTCCTTTAGTTTGTTCACTTACAGATGGATATTCCACCTTTCAGAAAGCCTTTGAACTAAAGTAAGAATTATTTGTGCAATAGAAGCTTTGCTCTCTCACTTTTCATTGTTGTCTTCCTTTTGAAAATTATTTACATATAGAAGAATGCTTTCTAAGCAGGTGCACCTTTGTTTATATAAAATTTGAATGATTTTAAAACTAGCTGAATTGTAAGATGAAAATGATTCAAATTTCAGATTTTTTAAAAGATCTGAAATAATAATAAGAATACCAACAAGAATATCAGTATTTCAATTCTTTAAAATAGCACAAAATACCAGAACACCTGATTATAGAAAGTTGATATTTAAGTTCACTAATAAATAACTTTCTGTTCTAGTGTCTTTTTAAGTAATTACAGCTAAGTTCTAAAAACCTAAAGTCCTCACAAGTAGTTAAGATAGGGTTTGTTTCATTTTTTTCCCCTTCAGAGCTAGTCAGAGCTTACCTTTGTAATTTGCATCAGTATCACTTTTATTCCAAAGCGTATTGAATTTAAACTGGCTTTAGCTGGTCCATTTACTCCTTCCCACATGGAATGGGGGCTGTTTTTCTAATCACAGCTAAACATCCCATCTGTAAATGTTACGTTTACCTATATTGTCTACAGGTAATATTGAAAAGTTACACATTTTAACTGTGTAATCACTTTGTTTTCATCATGAAAATATACTCAAAATGTAATTATAGGCTCACTTGTATTTCTTCACATTCAGTAAAGATTAATACAAACAAAATAAAGATTACTATAAGAAAATCTTTTAAAAAATATATTGTAGCATCACCATGAATAAAAAGTTTTGACCACTCAAAATTCATTAGAAGTGTTTGTCTCTTTGTTCTCTGAGGAACAAGCAAAATTTTTGTCTATTTTGTTCTCTGATGCATCACCAGCAGTTGAATTTTGCCCAGTACATAGTAGATGTTCAATACACATTTGCTAAATAAATGTTGTACAATGTACGTTTCCTGTATTTGAGAATATTTATCTTGTCGCCTATGGAAGACAAGAAAGTGGGATGGATATGTTAAGCATAGATAATGAATAACTTAGTATCTTATAAGGCATAGACAAAATTCATAAGCTGTGTTAGGTAAAAGTAATGAAAAAGCAAGTAGCTTGTGAAACGTAGGCAGAACTTGATATAGATAGATATAGATAGATATAGATAGACATAGACATAGACATAGACATAGACATAGACATAGACATAGATATAAATGTTAGTTACCCATGAAGCAAACTGGTTATGGATGAAGTGAGTAAATCATGTGGGTACTAAATACCTAATATGCATCATATGCTAAATATATGTGAGACATAGGGGGCGCTCGATATTCAGGTGTCTTAAGTTAGCCACCTTAAATGACATGCAGTCTGGCAAATAAAACCTATTGCTGCTCATCAGGCTAATTGGCTAACTTCACAGGCTAACCTTTAACTGGGGCCAAGTGTGCTTACCTCTGTCATAAAGTGTGTGTGTGTGTATTGGTCTAGGCATCTTCCATCTTTGTTGTTGAGCCCCTTTGCTCAAACATCGTCCTTGGTCCTTAAAACCACATCAGTAGCAGCAAGAGAGAGATAAGATATATGATGTTGCATAATCCAGAATTCAAGTAGAAGACTCTTGCTCTACTTTCACTTTTTCTATCTCATCTTTTGCCTCTTTTCTTCTTGCTATGTGTTTAAATTGATTTAGTGAACCAAGCAATTCAAGCATCTTAATTTGGTCTATGAGCCTTTCTGTTCCATGGCTTTTGGGGTAATTTACTTAATCGTGTACTTAGAGTCTACCTTGCATCATATCCATATGGCATAATTTTCATAATATTAGTGTATAAGTGAATATGTATTAGTTTATAAGAGCATGGATACTCATTTTTAAAACTTTTAGAGCTCAGGACAATTTCCTCTTCTTCTTCCCAGTGAGTCAGTTTGAGCACCAAAGTGTGCTTATTATTAATGGAGTTGGTACAAGTTTTTTAAGTGCCCCATAGTTTATATTTTATGTCTTTCTTTGCACTTAAACAGATCTTTTCACTTTAATGGGTTTGGATATATTTCTGATTAAAAATAACTTAAAAATAATAGAATTTTCAGGAGTTTTTGAATAACCCCAAATCATAAAAATCAAATGCCAAGTGTCCTCTAGTTGATAACTATAAATAAGTGATTCTAAAAGAAAATAATATCTTAATTTTTTTTTTTTTTTTTGCATCATTGGGCTCTGCTATTTTAACTCACTGAAGACACCATAGCCTGTGGGTAATCCAGGAAAAAACTGATGAGATGGGCTCTTCTTTCAAGTTCCCTAGATATGCAATTCAGGCCAATTTCCAACAAGTTTGATGAGCCAAAAAAAAAGAAGGAAATCTGCAAGAGCAAGACTGACAGTATAAGTAAAATTATAGCCCTGAAGGAAACAAGAGCAACGTAAGGGGTTGCTGCACTTGTGATTGAATTGTCTGGGGCTCTCACTGGGAGAGTTGAGATGTTGGAAAGCCAAATGAGAATTCACACACAAGAGGGCCCAAGGTCCTGGTGCAAAACCCTGTAAAGAGGATGAGTAAGTGCTTATCTAATCTCGGTCATTTCAAGAGGCTTTTTTTAAAGAGCCAGACTCACAATTGAATACCAACTTGAAAATCAGTGGGACGTTGAAACCAAAAAAAGAGATTAGCAGATGTTGCACCAGATGCTAATGAGCATGGTAGTCTCTCTAAGCATAGGAAGCAGAAACCTGATATTTAAAAGGCACAGACCCTTAGGTTCATTATTTAAGCCCTTTAGTGGAAACTATGAGTGAACTTGAATAGACAAGGCGATCAATAGAGCTTTAGGTTTCATCCAGCTTAATGAAGAGTTGCAAAATAAAAAAGGACTGTCTGCTATCGGATGCCCTATCTACAAATATTTTCTTTCGAAAACAGTACGATAATTTGAGGGAAAGGAATTCTCACAGTGATGCTTCATTCAGTAGGTGAAAAAAAGAAAATGCCGCTTCTACAAACTGAATACACCTATGACAAGTTTAGATATTTCACTTTGATAATTGGCACTACAGATAATGCCTATACTTTCTAAATGTGAGATGAGATGCTGTCTGATTTCTTTACAACATTTGAGAATTTAGATTGTCCCCTACTTGAAATGGATTCTTTCCTCTGCTTGTGTGATACTACATGATTCTGATCTATCTCCAGTCCTCCTAGACCTCTGTTTCTTCCACTGTACCAGTTACCTATTGCTGCATAACAATGCACTCCAAGACATAAAGGTTCAAAACAGCAATTTATTCTTTCTCACAATACTATTGGCTAGCTGGTCTCAGCTGGGGGGTTCACTTTTCCGTGTGGTGTTGGCTGGGGTTCCTTATGCAGTTATGTTCACTAAAAGCTCGCCTGGGACTGGAACACCCAAGTTGGCCTCATTCATATCTTTGGAGCCTCATCTTTGGTGACTGGAGCTGGTTAAGCTTGGACAGGCCTTTCTATCCATCAGCGTGTCAGGCATGGTAGTGCAGGAATTTAACATGACAAAAACCTTCCTGCAAAACCTTCCAAGGTCTAGGTCTGAAAATCCTCCAGTGTCATTTCTACCACATTCTATTGGTAAAAGCAAGTCACCAGATTCAAAGAACAGCCAAAATTCAAGGTAGAGGGCCATACACTGTACCTTTTAATGAGAAGAATGGCAAAAAATTTGCAGCCCTCTTTAATACAGCACATCCATCTCTTCTTTCTCTTCCCAACCAATAAGTATTTCTATTGTTGAAGAGTTGGACGTCAACTCTCTACTTCTCTCTTTTTAAATTTCTTCATTTGGGGAACTTCATCTGAAAGCTCTTCAAGTACCCCCCAACACTTTCTATACTCTGACCCTACTGGATTGCTTTTGTTCCCAGATGAGCCGTGCTGTCTCACATGACCTCTGCCCCAAACATTCTCCACCATATCACTCTTTTCTCCTCATCTGATTCACTCCTAATCACTCTGTAGGTCTCAAATTAAGCATCCTTTCTTCTAGAATGCATTCTCTGATCATCCAAGTAAGAGTTAGGTTTTATCCTACACACTCCAATAACTTTCCATATTCTCTCTTATTCTTGAATTCAGTTCACTCTGTGGTGAAGTTTCTAATTTGCATATCAGCACTCCCTAGTAAATGTCATTTGTATCTAGATTATTAAATAATCTTCTAACTTTAATTTCTATTTCCTGGCAATTTCTTACTAGTCATTCCCCAAGTGATTAATTATGAGTTATCTTTAATTAATGATTCACCTTTAAGAACAGTTTTTATTGCATCACACAGAATAGATAATTAACACATATTTGCTGAATGAGAGGTTAATGAATTAATAAATACACAAACCCTTGCTCAAAACCCTTCAGTTGCTCTTGTAGACTAAAATGGACATCCTCAGCCCAACCAAGGAATTCCTTTCACAACTTGACCCCCTGTTTATCTAAGATCTCCCGCTGTTTATCAAATGCACCCTTGGCTTTAATTTTTTTCCCAAACACAATTATGTTTATTGCTGCTTCTGCCTCTTGTCCTTTGTTGCCCCACTTGATGAGTTCTTTCAGATACAGGTCCCTGCAGTATTAAAGTCTGAAATGACAGCGACTTAAACAAGTTAAAAGCTATTTCTTTTTTACACAGTAACAAAACATAATGATTCCAGGGCTGATATTGCAACCCGCTGGTGTTGGAAACCTCTCTGCCTCTCACCATCCTCAACGTGCAGCTTTCATCCCACAACCTGAGGTGGCTTCCCTAGATCCCACCACCATGTCCACACTCCAGCCAGAGGGAAAGGAGGCAGGGGAAGTGGAGGTTGTGTACTTTCTCTCTTTTTTTTTTTTTTCTTTTGTGTGTGTGTATGGAAGATCAGCCCTGAGCTGACATCTGTTGCCAATCCTCCTCTTTTTTGCTGAGGAAGATTGGCCCTGGGCTAACTTCCATGCCCATCTTCCTCTACTTTATATGGGACACCACCATAGCGTGGCTTGACAAGCCGTGCGTTGGTGTGCACCTGGGATCCAAACTGGTGAACCTCCAGCCACCGAGGAGGAGTGCACACACTTAACAGCTGTGCCACTGGCCCGGCCCTATACTTTCTCTTTTAAGAAGTTGCACACACCCCTTAGCTCATGGCCCACTGACTAAAATACAGGCACATGGCCACATCTTGCTGCAATGTATAGTACACCTGTTATAGGTATACCTGTAAAGGCTAACAAGAGGAACGTGCATATAAAGCACATAGCAGAGCATCAGACATGTAGTAGGTGCTCAATCAATGATAGTTACTGTGGTGATTATGTTGTTCTGCTTCCTTCATTAAAACTTGCTGACTGCCTCAGCCCTCAGGGAATCCCTTGTCCTTACATCCAGTTTCACACGTGAAGCAATCAGTTCCATGTCACCAAATAGATTTGCCCTTGTTTTCTACGTAGTGTTTGTCTCTCCAACTAAGAACAGAAACCATGTCATACTTTTGTTCTATAGACTTTCCCCACATTGCCAACCCCACACATGATAGAATAATTGGTCAAACAATTTCATAATCAAGGTCAATGTAGAACAACCTTAAGGTGGGATCAAGAGACAAGAATATCAGCTACATTATAAGTTTTCCATATTATACTGAGAAACATGTCGACGTCATGATACAAATAGGAACATAAGTAAGAACAGTGTTGTATATTAGGTTTTTATAGCTATTAGTACTTTCTAGAAGACTTGTCCATGTCTTTTATCAAGAGATAAGAAATCTTGGCAATAATGACCTTTGATTTACTTAATCTGAGTTAAAACAGTTAGTATGTACAACCATAGAGATTTAGTTAATATCTCTGGGCCTGGGTTTTATAATCTACAAAATCAGGTATAGTGATTCCTAATACATTTGGTTATTGTGAGGATTAAATGAGATAATGCACATAAATTACTTTGCATGGTGCCTTGAACACAGTAAGAGCTTAATGACATTCAGAAAGTATTGCTGCTGCTGGTGGTGTTCATGCATTGCTCTCATGATGGATACTGACTTAATTGAATGATTCATGTGTGATAGTTTCCAAAAAACGGAGAAGTGCCCTGGATCAAATAAAATTTAACGTATTACGTGGAAATGAGTATATTATGAAATTAAATGATGGTAACAATTATATGCCCATTTCCAAAGTTAAAACATGATCATTGAAGTCACTCATTGGGGGATTAATAGAGATGACTAAACAGGGAATCAGTCAACTGGGGGAAGCAAACCATGCCTTGAATGGCCACGCAGTTGTGAAGGACTGACCCTTCCATCCTAGCATCACAGCTTTTTTTCTTCTTCTTCTTCTTTTTTTTTTAATGTAATTTTATTTATTTATTTATTTTTCCCCCAAAGTCCCAGTAGATAGTTGTATGTCATAGTTGCACATCCTTCTAGTTGCTGTATGTGAGACGCGGCCTCAGCATGGCCGGAGGAGCGGTGCGTCTGTGCGCGCCTGGGATCTGAACCCGGGCCGCCAGCAGCGGAACACATGCACTTAACTGCTAAGCCACGGGGCCGGCCCTCTTCTTCTTCTTAGATTCCACTTTATTTGGTAAAACGTAAAAACTAACAACAAATTCACATCCCCCCGCATCCTTCTCTCTGAAGGAGGCAGTTCCCCAGAGACAAAATAGCTATGGCTTGGGATCATCTACCATCGCCAGGTTTTGAACTCAGGCAGCCCATGGCCTGCTGGTCAGGCCTCCAGACCCAAAGCTCTCAGAGGTAGTAGAAGAAAGTAAAAGGAAGTTTCACTTCAAAGATAACGAAACCCTCCCGCCCCTTTTCCCTACTACCCACAACCTCCCCACACCTCCAACCAAAATAAAAAGATAGTAGAAGACAATGCATGAATGTGAAACACACACACACACAGAGCTTCCTTTCAGCCAAAGAGCCACAAAATTCCTGCCTGAAAGGAGGACAATTGGCTGCACCAGTCAAGGCTTGATGGTCCAAGGCGATGGTTCGAATCATCCATCCACGGGCTATGATAGTTCTTTGCACTTCAATGTGATGGCTGAGCTGGTCAATTTGTAGTCCTGCTCTATGAGCTAACCCACTGTCACTGGTTTTCTATGTTGGAACTGCGTTGAGTCCCCTACAGTGATAGATTTCTTCCAAACAACTTGCTGTCTCTTATAGCGGGTTTCTCAGTGAGTCCTACTTGATCTGCCTATATGGGTAACAGAGGTTCTATTTGTCACTAAAGTTAAAACTTAATTCCTGCCCACAAGGAACTTATAGACAGTGGGAGAGTTAACCAGATAATCAAGCATTATGATACAGTGATGTAATAATAGGGGTAGGTACTTGTCGTTCAGAAAATAAAAAGAGTGTCAAAGGTGAGGTGCCCCACATTTTTCCCAGGAGAGCCTAGTTCAAGAAGGATATAGGTGAAGGCATTGATTAGGTTAATGCTAGAAAGCAAAAAAACCACTCCCTCCCGCCCCCCACAAAAAAAGGAGACATTAGCTTGGCAGTTATTAGGAAGACACAGTTTTACCACTTGAATTGATATTTCACCTATCAATATCAATACGTTTGCTTCAGAAACACTTAAGTGGTGCAATTTCAGTCTTGTTTTATCTCCTAGAGAAAAGCTTTTAAAAGTTAAATTATACAGCATTGAAAATATATTTATTTGCTGGGAATTGTCATGATTGCACTTCATAACTGAATTTTTAAGATACCATGTTTATTTGTGCCTGCTCTGTGTTTCCTGGGCTGATCTTCAAAAGTTTCGCTTTTTATAGGGAGTTAGTTACATAAATTAACCATTTGGGTTTGTAAATTAGTAGCTTTTATGGAAATAAGGAAAGTATTTTGAACTGTCTTGGTCGTTGTGGATATTTTGTTTATAAGCAACTCAAAGTTTTGTGGTCTGAATTTTATTTATGGCTCATTAAGCCATACTTTCAGGTTCAGAAATGCTTGGAGAAATAAACTTAGTGAGGAAAAAATAGAAAATGATTTTTAAAGCATTTGTTTTAAGGTCATCTGCTTCCTATTCTGTAATCCATTAGTGTGTAAATGGATTTAGATTTAAAAAGATATTAAAAATGGGGCATTAGAGATTATGTCCCTCTAAATCCCTCATTTTACAAATTATCTCAGCAATTCAAGGTCAAGGGACCCACCCAATCCAGGCAGAGGCAGAAGCTGAACGACTGAGATCCTCACCTCCCAGTCTCCTCAACTTTTCTCCACATCAAGTCATCGTTCCCTATTAAGGAGGAAAGAAAAGTAAAGTGGACTCAGTAGCTTTTGTGTTAGAGCTTCTGAAAGTTGTGTGAAGGACAAGACTTTGACAAGTTCATTCAAGGGTAAAGCACTCCAAGGAAATCTTGTTGAAACAGAAATGTTAGAGGATGATTATTCATAATTAAAAAAAAAAAACTAACAAACAAAACATTGCTGTTCAATAAATCTTTGGCTTTTGGAGGTTTAGTATTTGCATTTTTGACCCTGTAGACTCATAACATGGTGTAAGGCAGGAATTTGGGTACATTTAGTGTGGCTATATTTTTCTCCACTTATCTTTGAATATATAATAAATCTTCTGAGGATGTTATTTGTGGAATTTCCAACCCCAAAGGGAATCCATCTTTAATGTTCAAAATGAAAATGAAGAGGGAGTAAAGAGATTCAAAAAAAAATGACTCTTATTAGTTTTAAAATAATTTTTAAATTATTTTATTCTGCATTTAAAGAATCACCAGGAGCCAAAGGGAATCCCGAACATTTTCAGTGAAGGGGAAAGTAATATGCCATAGAGTTACTGTGATTTGCAAAGATCTGGATTTTTTTCCCACTTGGATATAAGCATTCACCATGTTTTTAGTGGTATTGAGATAACGATTTAATTTTTTGTTTTTCACACAATTAAAAAAAATGACTGCTTAATAAAGGCATATCTGTATAAGGATAAACCTGTAAGCATCATTTATATAACATTGCTTTGGTAAAGTTGCCAATATGGGCACAATACATAAGTGTTTGTGGTTGATTGTTTTGGGCCATTATTCCTAATGTTTTTTAAAGAATCTATTAACTAAAACCACAATTAGCCAGAGCATGATGCACTCTGCTTTTAGGTGAAAGGATAAATGACCAAAAAAGGTGAATAGGAAATTTTTGCAAAAACTGCAGTAAATTTCTCAAATATACCAACATAAGGACACATTTAATCTACTATAATTTCTATGTCTAAATGATTAAAAGTAATATTGAATTTCATGAAATATTACTTTTAGTCACTGTAGCATCTTGATTATCAATAAAATACTAGGGAACATTTTAGTACACTTAACCTAGAAAGACAAGATGATAAACCAAAGTAATTAGAAATTTAGACAAATTTTTCGCTAGAATTTAATATATAGTCATTGATATATAATATTTTATCAAATATAACATTAGTATAAAAATCAATATGGGAAAGGTTAGCTTTTCATTTAGATTTTTGTTTCTTTTCCTAGTTTGTCATCACTATAGAAATAATTAAAAAAAAATAACTCCTCTTCATTCAAAAGGAAGAGTATATCTTTATTATTGCCCATGAAAAAGATGTGATCTCCTTTGGAAATAACAACTTTGGGAACAGATATGCCTAGGAAAAAAAATGTGTATTTTTCTGTGATTTAACATCTAATTCTCAATGGATAGGCTTCTAAAATTTATTTGGGACATAAAAATTTATCTATTCAAAGAGAAACACGGGGAATAAATTAATGGAACACTTGTTTACTCTCATAACTCATGTGGCTTCAAAAGGCATGTTGGGTTCTCAGTAGACAGTCAAAAAGGACAGTGATCCACAGGCCAAGTCAGGAACCACACGTGGTCCAGGTTGGCACTTCTACTCCAGGGGCTCACCCAACGGAAGGGCTAGGAGCTAAGAGGGGTTCAGAAGAAGGTATCTCCAAGAAAGTGTGGCATTTGTATTCCCATAGGTCATGTTTGTTTGTTTTTCAGTGAAAACATCTTTTATTGGTAAACAGACACTTAAAATTTTTTTATTACATATATCACGCAAAACTATTGACCTCACATATGGTTATCTAACTGATCATTGTGACATAATCTTTTTTGAGATGATTATAAATGTTAAAAATTACAGTGACTGCAGTAGTAAAAAGAATTCAGGAAAATGACTCTGAATGAAACAAAATACTATGTAGCACCATAGTTCAACAGGTTGTCCTTTCTCAGAATCAAGATCTTAGCACCTGCCTTCATAATAATAATAATTTCTTGAATGTTTACCATGTCCCATGGATTGTGCCTAGCACTTATATGAATTTAATATTCACAACAACCTTATGAGACAAGCACCATTGTTGGCTTTATTTTATTGATGACAAAAAACAAACAAACACAAAAGATAGGGAACCACCGTTAAGGAGAGGAGCATGCAAGGGTCACACAGCTTGGCAAGGTCCCACTAGTGCAATGAGTTCTACTGGGACTGGGGCTAGATGGCAATTCAGAAGTGTCTAGATCCTGGTGGGGCATGGAGGAAGCTAATGCTAAGCACCTCATCCCCGCCCTTGCTCATGGGAGGATGAGGGGTGTGGCCCCCAGAGATGGTGAGTGGGAGGAAGTTCATCAGGAGTAGCCTTGGCACTGGGTGTGGTGGAGTGATGAGCTGAAGATTTCTAGTGCAGCAGCATGTGGGCAAAGAGACCACAGATAATGATGCTTATAGTAGCCAAAGCCATCAACGTTTTTAATTGGGAAAATTACCAGCTTCCTATGAAGATACATATGATGATCATAAAGTTTCCTTTCTAAGTGCATCAGCAGAGTAGTGAATGCTGGGTTTCATAACACTAAAACTAAGTTATGTCATGAACCTGGTTTTTTTCTTAAGAGTTGTTAAACTGAAAAAAGTTTTAAGATCTTATGACTTTTTATGTTCCTTTGTTTTTACTGAAGCAGATGCCTTTGACGAAAAACTAATTAGTTACAATACAAATCTTTTGCTTTTGATAATTGCAAATCATCTGCAGCATGCAAGGCTATCTTTCATTGACTAAAATTCAGTTACACTTGTAATTTGGCATAAACTTTTCCAGCCAGGGATGTTGAGGACAGATGCCATTTGGCAGGCATCAACACACACATCAAGCGTCTTTCGAGTCCTTTGTGAGAGCTTGGGTGCTTTAATGCTGCGTCACATTTGGACCTGTTAACACCTGTGATAATTTCTCTTCCATTTCGAATTATGCCCACTAAAATTTGGCATGTCAGCTACCAGCCGGAGTTATGATTGAGTTTTAAAGGAATTGAGGCTTTTTGGAATTCTTTCCAGAATAAACATTATACATTCATAACATTAGGACCTGCAATTCTTTCTACCAAACTCCATAGCAGTGGCTTATAAGAATCTCTACGTGGTGCAGTCCTCTCTTTACCGGAAGTTCCCCCTTAGTGGTTCCTTGAGGAACTCTTAGCCCAGTTAGTATCCCGACATGCCAAAAGCCCAAAATCTTCCATGATCGCTTACCAGCAACTGTGAAAAAGCAACCAGGTCAGAAGAGAAAAGATTTCATTTGTTAAGCCTAAGTCAGATCTATTCCTGTGCCCACCAAATATTGTACATTATCTCTGCATTATATTATTCTTTCTGAGAAATGTTCTACTCAATGAAGCAATATTCTTCCATCTTCAATTTCTGGGAGAGTGTGATTAAAATAATGTGCATATATGTTGAAGAGCAGAGGTATTGCACAATATAGATGAAATAGTCATCTGTTTGTTTTACATCTTATGCATTTTTAATAAGCAAATTCCCATTTACAGGAATTAAATGTTCCAGATATTGATTTCAGAGGGATAATATATAATAAGAAAATAAAATTTGGTAACATTATGTGATGATGTGTAATTCAATATAGCTAGAACCCTGGAAAGTGAAAAATGACACTATTCCTGTTGAAATATTTAGAAAATCAAATTCATTCCCTGAAATACATTGTAATAAAATTGAAACAATATTACATGATTTATAGTCTTCTGATTCTGGTTTTTAAAGTGATTTTCGTGTCAAAAACAAGAGAATCTTTGCCCCTTTTGATCAATCGTGTGTATATTCTGTAGTGACATAAAATCTACAAAAGAAGCATTGTAAAGCAGATGTGTCCCAAAGATTGCTCCTGCTTAAACTTCAGTTTTAAGCATCCTGTGAATGTGAAATAGTCATATACATTACGTTAGCAGATCTAGTTTAGATCCCAGTCACCTCTGGGTTTTCTCACAAAGTAAAATACTGTACTTGATCCTATCCATTTTTAGAAAGTAAAGATTCACCTGGTACATTTGTACCAATCCTTTCAGGCCATGAAGGAGACAAATAATTAGTGGAGACGCATTAGAACGATGAAGGTTTATTGGGTGCCCCTACCAGCCAGGCATTGTCCTAGACGCTTTCACATGCCCTCTTATTTCATCCTCATAGGACCAGATCAGGTAAGTGTCATTTTTATCCCCATTTTGCAGGAGGAAAACATGAGGCTCAGTGAGGTTTTAATTACTTGCCAGAGGTTATACAACCTAGTAATGGAGAGAGCCAGGTTTCAAACTCTGGAATCAAAGGGACTGTTCTGACCACTGGACCACTCTCCTCACCATTAGATGCCCAGAAAGTATGCAAATAGCTAGAGTAGGGGGACTGCCTTCCATGAATGATCATGAATTTGATTTATGAAACCTTGACACACGCTAAAGTGACCAAGGAGGAGCCTGGTTCTGGGAAATTTGTGTTGTGTAATTTTTCTTTCTGAGAATTGGTGCTTAAGGATTGAGATTATTTTAAGGTAAAACCAGGAATGTTTGAGCAATGCGAAAAGAAGCTTTTAGTGTTAGAATAGATGACATTTGTTGCCTGGCTACAATTCATTTTGAGATGACACAAAATGATGCTACAGAGACCACAGAGCTTTCATAAGGAAAGAGAAACTCCTGGTTACTTTTCCTCTAAGTGACCTCCCTTTATGGGAAGCTGAGCTCTATCTGGAATGCTTAGAAATAACGGAAAGGGCAGATCATTTTAGAGAAAGAGACGTTTAGGGGCCAGCCCCGTGGCGTAGTGGTTAAGTGTGCACGTTCCGCTTCTGGCAGCCTGGGTTTGGATCCCAGGCGCACACCGACGCACTGCTTATCACGCCATGCTGTGGCGGCATCCCACATAAAGTCGAGGAAGATGGGCACAGATGTTAGCTCAGGGCCAGTCTTCCTCAGCAAAAAGAGGAGGATTGGCATGGATGTTAGCTCGGGGCTGATCTTCCTCACAAAAAAAAAAAAGGAAAGAGATGTTTAGAAATCAAGGACTAAAGAAAAACTCAATTGAAACCAGAGAAATATAAAATAAAATTTCCTACTGAACCCTAAAAGACTACCACTGACCCCTCAAAAGCACTCGCACCTCTTTCTCTCCTCCTCTGAAAAGGTAACTCAAAATTAGAAGCTTGTAAATAACGGAAATATAAAGTTTCTTTCTATCCTGCCAATGATGACAGCCTGTCAAAATATTTGAAGTATAATGATATGGTTTTTATTTTTAACAATTTTTTGTCATAAAAATAATACTTGCTTACTGAATAATAATCTAACATAATACATAATGAGAGTATGTAAAGGATAAGGTAAAAATGAGACATCACTACCTCTCCTCAGAGGTAACTGAGTCTTCCTGATCTCTTCTAAGCACATGGAAACACAAATATTATTTATATAAGTAGTGTTATTCTATTTATCTACTTATGTATCTTATTCTCTAACCTACTTTTAAAAATAAAAATATATCATTAATATTAAATATTTGGCTTCTAAAAATTTTGAACAGTTTAGACTAAGCTGGAATTATTTTAGACAGATGCCATAGAGCTCCAAGAGATCTATCTCTCTGGATAGCTCCAGAGAGACTGAGTGTTAAATTAGTTGGTTTGTTTTTAACTAAATGGACATCAAAGACTTTAAGAAAAAGAGAAGAGGTAATAAAATTGATGCATTAGGATTAATTCTTCTGTCACATCACATTTAGAATGTCAAATAAGTTATTAAATATCACAATTATTAAAGTAGTTTTCAGATAACTAAATTTGCTGATGTATTTGCCATTAAAAAAAATGTGACTTAAACAATGTTTCCCAAAGATGAAAGTAAAAAAGAGAGGAGTCAAACCATTGTCTTTTCAGGTATAGAAAGAGTTTTAAAAAAGCATTGACTTTGTTATCACTACCAGAAAAGTGTGTGCGTGTGTGTGTGTGAGAGAGGGAGAGATGGAGACAGAGAGAGAGAGAGAACGATCGAGTCTGAAGTAGATGTGGTAAATTAAATTACTGGTCTTAATTCTTCACTCTCATAGTAGGGTTCTACATCCATACCTTCTGCATGGCTTCATAGTAGGACCAGTGTACCTCTCCACACTTTGAGAGGCTTGGCTGTGTGACTTGCTTTGACCAGTAGGATGTTAACCTATGTGACTTGAGCAAAGACTTGAAATGTGCTTGCAAGGCTGGGCTTTCTCTCTCTAGCTTCTAACATTTTTCTGAGAGCATGTCCTGAAATACACAGAGCAGACCTGAACCTATCCTGTAGCTTGGAGGCAAACTCAGCTGTACTCAGCCTAGACCAGCTGAACCCAGCCAACGTATACTTGTTTGTACTGTAAGCCACACTGTAACAAGTCGGGGGGGCTGATTTGTTACACAGCATTAATGTTGCAGTCGCTGACTTATTGGTATTTATAAATGACCCAGAATAAAAACATGTCTCAGCTTTAAGTCCTGAAGAACTTTTCTTTGGACTCTGCTGAGCTATTCATCATGCTAGAAAAATTGAGAGAAAGATGATGCAGCCTGAGGCAGACTTTACCAATATCAAAGCAAGATTTGGGGAGCCTTATGGGAGGAATCAGGATACTCTTTCTAGTAAAATGTAGCCATGAGGTCCATGACCACCAGATAATTGGCATAGCCCTATCTTTGGTGAATGAGGCTAACTTTATAAAATAAAACTATTCAGGGATAAAGCCAGAGTCCAGCTCAACTTCTCATACCTTTAAATTCAGTGGCACAGCTAGAATTAGAACTGTATATAAAAGCCTTACATGCTCCCAAATCTTATTGGGGCTCTAATTGCTTCAAACCTCCTACCTTGGTTGTGAGGGAGCTTTCAGAAACTGAAGACCTGAAAGTCACACTAAGATTCCATCTTTTAGAGTCATACTATCCAATATGGTAGCTACTAACTACGTGTGACCATTTACCTTTAAATTAAATGAAATGAAATGAAAATTTTAATTGCTCAATCACACTAGCCACATTCCACCATACTGGAGGGCTTAGATATAGATCACTTTCATCATTGCAAAAATTTCTGCCAGACAGCATTGACTATAGGCAAGGACCCATTCATTAGTCATCTTCTATGGTCAGGAAGCTAAAGCCATTTGGAATTGTGGCCGAAATTCTGTAGGCCTGTGTTTGAAAAAGAAAAAGCCCCAAAGAAGGGAGCAATTATAAAGGGTGAGATCTCCATACAGAAGCTGCTTTAATTGATATAAAAAAGCACAGGATATAACAAAATTTAGTATCTGTCATTTTACCTATTTTATCTGGCTTAGTCCTCCAGCTAGGAAAGTCGGAAATAAAGATGTTGTGGCAAAGAAGGCAGAAGAGACCTTAATCCTTGTAATTGCCAATCAACTAAGACTATGTGGGATCATATACCTTGAGTAATTAAATTTTCCAAAGGCTATCTAAATCTTAATTCTGTTATTGTGAGCCTGAACCTAATATATGTACTTCAGAGTTCAACTAGGTCTTGACTTGCTAGATTCTATTTGTATAAGGGACTAAGGAGCTTCTTGAAGAACTAGTGTCCTATTTGGGTATTCCTTAACAGTACAACAGCAAAAACAGAGAGACCAAAAGCTGCCATTCCTCTTTTGTTACAGCCTGACATATGCATTTGTCTCCTTAAGAGTGGTAGAGCAGTGGGAATAACAACAAACTCTCCATTATCCAGAAGACAGAGCTGTACTCAGAAACAAAGGTTGGAAGCAAGAGAACAGGAATGAAACTGCATGTATCAGGTGGTAAACGCAAAGCTTTTTTTTAAACACACATAGGAAATATGCTGCGGTCTTCCAGAAGTTATTTTGGAAGATAGTTCACAAGGGGCTGAGATTTCACATAAGTGAGATTATGTCTTTCAAAGATGGCCTCACTAATATCACCCATCTCACACACTAGAAACTTGCCACTCCCTGTCAAGAGGTGAATCTAGGTCCCCTCCCCTTGAGCCTGAGCAGGCCAAGAGCACTGCAGAATGAAATTATGTTACTTCCCAAGCTAAGTCATGAAAATGTCATACACTCTTGTCTTGTTCTCTTGGGATGCTTGATCTTACAATCATCTTGCATTATACTGTGAGGAAGCCCAGATGGCCTCTGGAGAGACACATGTGAGAAGGGAATGAGTTCCCAAGCCCACAGCCCCAGCTGAGCTCCCAGCCAAGCTCCCAGCTAATACAACTTATTGTGCCGTGGGAGTGAGCCATCTTGAAAGTAAACTCTCCATCCCCCAAAAAGAAGCACCAAGCTGACAGTGTGTAGGCCTGAGACAAACTGCCCTGTTGAGCCCTGCCCAAGTTGCAGGTTCACAAGCAAAATAAATGATTATTGTTATGTCACTACATTTTCAGGTGGCCTGTTATGTGGCAACAGATAACTGATACAGATACACGTTTGTTGTTGTAACAAACTTAGTAGCTTAAGACAACACAAATTTACTATCTTGCTTTTCTATAGGTTAGAAGTTCAACATGGGTCTCACCGGGCTAAAATCAAGATGTTGGCAAGGTTGAGTTCCTTTCTGGAGGCTCTAGGGGAGAATCCATTTCCTTGCATTTCCCAGCTTCTAAAGGCTGCCCACATTCCTTGCCTCGTGCCTCCCTTCCTCCATCTTGAAAACCAGAAACGGTGTGGAGTCCTTCTCTCATTGCATCTCCCTGACCCTTGCTTCTGCCTTCCTCTTCCACTTTTAAGGACCCTTGTGATGACATCAGGTGCACTCAGATAATCCAAGATAATCTCCCTATTTTAAGGCCAGCTCATTAGCAGCCTTAAGAGTGCAAACTTAAATCTCCTTTGCCGTGTAACCAACATATCCCCAGGTTCCAGGGATTAGAATGCGGGCATCTCTGGGGGCCCATTACTCTGCTGCCACACAAGTAAGGAAAAGAATCAATGAAATCTGTATTATAGTTTTAAAAAAGCAGTTCCGTTGGTTAATGGCCTCTAGATATTAGCTGAGGCGCCCCATCCATTGAGATTTAAGTGAAATTGGTTCCAACATCGTGTATAGTGAGGCCTTTACATTCTTTCCACTCCTACCAGAAATTCTAGTGGAGGAGAGGACAGCTTACATTGTTCCTAGTCACCTCTATTTTTATACTCCCACATCTCCTAAATTTGTTAAGTTTAAGAATTTTCTCACTATCCCACTCGTGGTGTCCCTGTTCTGTACTATATCTCATTAGATATAATCTCCCTCCTTTCCTGGATTGCCACAAAAGAGCAAATCAAATCAAAACAAATATAATAAAGAAAATAAAGCACATGGACAGATTTCACTAAAAGTGTGAGGAGATAGAAGGAATGCACATCACAAAAGAAATTTAAAGTTATACTTTAGACCTTTTGGTTAAATGCCAGTTCTGCCAACTCAGGTCAGCCTCCCCACATGGCATAGCTCTCTCTTCTCGAGCAAAACAGAAGAAAATGGAATCATCTTATTGCTTCATGCAGAACAAGGCAACTCCCTTCAGCCTCTGAACCCAAGCTCGGCTCCAGCCCTCCCGTTATATACACGAAGTTCATTGATGTGCCCCATTTCTCATTTCTCCTTCCCTCATCAGTGTCCGTGAGAGGAAGGGAGAGAGAGACAGAGAGAAAGAAAGAGACTTATTTCCAGAATAATGTAAACAATACCACTACTTCCCTCTACCCCCTTAGAAGGCAGCACAGGTTATTGTCTGTTTTGCTTTAGAATATATATTCTCCTCCATTCTGTTATATGAACGTAAAGAAAATATTTAATGTAACACTGATATTTAGGAAATCCTGTGAATTCAGAGATCTGGGGACCTCAGGATAAATGTTTTTCTGACATTTTTGCTTCTGACCACCTCATGCTCTGCTGTCACCCAGAGACCAAAAAGCAGACAAAGCAAGGCAACAAGGAGGCTGCTAATCAACACGGCAAAGTACCTGGTAATGTGTGCCTGAGAAACAAAAGGAGCCGCTCTTGGCAGGAGCCGCCTCGGCCCGGAGCAGCGTGGTGCCAAAGGCAGGGAGGCTAACAAGCCCAGATGTAACCCTCGGTCTGCAGGAGCCCTTCAGACTTCCCAAGGAAAATTAAAAACTAATAACTAGATAATACACTCTGAGCTTGTGCCCTGTGGACTTCTGCAGAATCTTGGATAAGGTGAGAAAGACGGAAAGAAACAAACCTTTCACAAAGGCCACGGGCGGAGTGTCAACCCTCTTCTAGCTGGCGCTGGAGGGCTCAAGAAGTCGCTGGGGTTTTTCGTATGCTAAACTTGTGTTAATATTTGTTTGGGAAGATGTACTCAGCTTTGATAGAAAATTTTAGTGGTGCAGAGTCAAGAATAATTTGAAAAATTTAGAAAGACTACAGCCTCACAAAGCGTACAAGACATAGTGATGGCTATGCAGGAGGATACCACTTAGAACAGCTCCAGGATCTGCCCCCGAGGGGATGAGCTTGGGCCAAGGAGTCGAGCAGAAGTGGCCTGAAATCCTAGCTCAACCACATGCTAAGGTTCAGTTAACTCATTTGTGAAGTGGGATAAATATACTAACCACTTCTCTTTGTGAGAATTAAAGTTCCTATGTGAAAATCACTTTTCACAGTGCAATGTGTGACCCACATGCTCAGTAATGGCAAATATATGTTACATATATATGTATGTAAGTACATAGATAATCTGTATCTTCCACTCACGAGAGCTGGTCCTGCAAGACAAAAAAAAATGCTTATTAGAATAAAGGGAAACATTCCAACTGGGATTTATGTACCTCTGAAGAAAATAGTTTTGTCCAAGGTGCAAAGTGTAGACTTAATGTTCAAGAAAAAAAGACTTTACTTGCTATCAGTTCAGAAGAACTATAAATACTAAACCAAAACAAACACATTTTTAAAAATCCAGAATTAAGTGTAGGAATGAAACAATAAAAAAACCCTGAAGTATCTTTATTACTGTAACTCACGTATTGTGTATGGCTTGTACACTCAAGATCCCTGGAATAGACCCAGCAGGGTTTCAAAACACAGA
Organism: Diceros bicornis minor; assembly: GCF_020826845.1. Classification (NCBI taxonomy): domain Eukaryota; kingdom Metazoa; phylum Chordata; class Mammalia; order Perissodactyla; family Rhinocerotidae; genus Diceros; species Diceros bicornis. Next base: position 49,527,043 of record NC_080749.1, read on the forward strand.
ATTTTAAAATTGGAAGTAGCCTAAGAGAACATCTAGCTTAAAACTTCTTACTTTACAAAGAAGCTGTGGCTCTTCAACAGTGAAACTCCTGGCTGTGCTTAAAGCTACCCAGGGGGTGGTGAAACCACTAGAAAAGTTTCTGTGAAGAGATTGCCCTGGCTGCCTTTCAGAATTGGGTGTACTGCTCAAAGTGTTGTCTATGGATCCCTCTCAGACACAGGCTAACCTCCTGGGCCATTAATGTCTACAATAACATGCATCTACTTACTGCATACAGATATCGCCTCATTGGAATTTCATCAAGTGCAGCTCCCTGTTTCCCATTAGTTTTGGAAAGTTGGGGATACTTTTCCTTATTTTTTAAAGTCTATTTAACGTGATCATCCTTGATTCTTCTTTCTTTTACCCCTCACCCCATCAAATCAACCAGCAAGCCCCACTGAATCTGTCTTTAAAACACACAGCAGGGCCGGCCCCGTGGCTTAGCGGTTAAGTGTGCGCGCTCCGCTGCTGGTGGCCCGGGTTCGGATCCGGGCGCGCACCGACGCACCGCTTCTACGGCCATGCTGAAGCCACGTCCCACATACAGCAACTAGCAGGATGTGCAGCTATGACATACAACTATCTACTGGGGCCTTGGGGGGAAAAATAAATAAATAAATAAAATTATAAAAAAAAAAAAAACACACAGTAAACCCATCCACTTCTTTCCTACCTCCTCAGGAGTCAGCTGCCCAAGTCGAAGACACTGTCTTCTCTCACTTGGGCTAAGGCAATAGCCTCTCAGCTGCTCTCCCTACTTCCAGCTCATCTCCCACAATGGCAGCGATCTTCTAAGTGTAGATCAAATTGTGGTGGCCCTGAGTAGTGTGCCCTGTGTGCCCTCCATGGTTTCCCACTGCCTTTGAATAATATCCAAATGCCTCCCACTGCCTATAAGACCCTATGTGGGCCCCCTATCTCCCTCATCAAACTCATCTCCCACTCATCTTCCATTAGGTCCTACGCTCCAGCCATACTTACCTTTATTCTCTTCCTTGAACACCCCCAGTTCATTCCCACCTTACGGCCCTAGCACTATGTTGCTTCTACTTGGAATGCCGTTCTACCAATGTCTCCTGTATCTAATTACTTGTTAATCACATCTCCACTTACATGTCATTCCTCAAAAATGCCTTCCCAAACTATCTGGTCTAAATGAGACCCTGGTCACACTCTGTCACATCACTCACTTTTATTTTCATTGTAGCAGTTGATATCTTCATGTTTTATTTATCTGTTTGGTTTATCATTGTAATCCCAGCACCTACATCAATGTCTCACAATAGCAGATGTTCAGTAAATGCTTGTAATGAGAGAACGAATGAATGAATGAATGAATGAATGGCGGTACAGGTAGAAAAGGTAATACACAAAAGTCCTCTCAGTCACTGAAGGGGTTCATAGGCTGACAAGAATGTGTGAGAAAGAGACTTGGAGCACTAAATGGTATTCTGATTTAAGGGCCAAAATAAAATTACTCCGTATTTTTTCATAAGCCTAAACCTGCTAGCACAATTTCCAAGTGGTAAGAAGTTTCATCACCAACAGTTCTAATAAGTAGACTAAATCTTATTAATAAAAATAATAATTAAAAAATTTCCAGGGCCAGCCCAATGGCACAGGAGTTAAGTTCGCACATTCCACTTTGGCGGCTGGGGTTCTCCAGTTCAGATCCTGGGCGCGGACCTGCTCACTGCTCATCAAGCCATGCTGAGGCGGTGTCCCACATAGAAGAGCTACAACTCTACAACTATGATACACAACTATGTACTGGGGCTTTGGGGAGAATAAAAGAGGAAGATTGGCAACAGAGGTTTAGCACAGGACCAATCTTCCTCAAAAAAGAAAATTTTTTTCAACATTTTCTTGGAGGTATAATGTAAAATTTATTTGCTCTTCTATATAGAATTTTTTCCCAAAGTTCAGTTTATTTTTATGTTTTTGGCTTTCAGCTCTTACTTCTTTTAAGCTTTTCAGAAGCATTCATTTCTGAATGTTTTTGGCTTTCAAATGTGGGTCAATTTCCAACTTTTAATCCAAACTTCTAATGGGGCAGTGGGAAAACAGAAAGAGAGCAAGGAAATAGGATCTCAAACGTGGATTCGCCTCCTTGATTTGACCTACTATTTGATTTTAAAGAAAGCTTCTAAATATACTGCAGAATGAAATAACACGATAGCTACCAGATGGTTTCCAAAGTACAAACCAACACATGTGATTAAGACATGAGATGAAGAAATGAGAATAAAAATAATGTGGAATCCAATGAGTCTACCTGCCTGCAAATAGCACCTCACGCTCAGAGTTTCACAACAGCCAGTCCTACCGTAGACTGCAGCCAGCCATCAGCCTCGGAGAAAGCAAAACCTAGCACTTGTCCGAGAAGCCTGAACCTCAGCTTGGCCCATGCTTGAAAAAATACTTCCTTAGTCTTAAGTTTTGTGAGTTTTGTTTTTGCACTTTTTTTAAACTGACTTTATTTTTTTAGAGCACTTTTAGGTTCACAGCAAAATTGAGGAGAAAGTACAGAGATTTCCCATATATTCCCCACCCCTACACATGCATAGCCTCCCATTATCAACATCCCCCACTGGAGTGGTTCATTTGTTACAGTTGATGAAGCTACATTGACACATCATAATCACTCAAAGTCTATAGTTTACATTATGGTTCATTCAGTGTTGTACATTCTGTGGGTTTGGACAATGTATAATGACGTGTATCTACTATTATAGTATCATACAGAGTAGTTTCACTGCCCTAAAAATCCTCTGTGCTCTGCCTATTCATCCTTCCCCCATCCCAACTCCTGGCAACCATTGATCTTTTCATTGTCTCCATAGTTTTGCCTTTTCAAGAATGTCATATAGTTGGAATCATGCAATATGCAGCCTTTTCAGATTGGCTTCTTTCGCTTGATCATATGCATTTAAGTTTCCTGTAAGTCTTTTAATGGCTTGATAGCTCATTTTTTATTAGTTCCAAATAGTATTCCATTGTCTGGAGGTACTACAGTTTATCGATCCATTCGCCTACTGAAGGATATCTTGGTTGCTGCAAAGTTTTGGCAATTACAAATAAAGCTGCTATAAACATCCATATAGAAGCTTTTATATGGACATAAGTTTTCAACTCCTTTGGGTAAATACCAAGGAGCGCAATTGCTGGACCAAACGGTAAGAATGTGTTTAGTGTTGTAAGAAACTGCCCAAGTGACTGGACCATTTTGCATTTCCATCAGCAGTTAATGAGAGTTCCTGTTGCTCCACATCCTCACAGCGTTTGGTGGTGTCAGTGTTCTGGATTTTGTTCATTCTAATAGTTGTGTAGTGGTATCTCACTGTTGTTTTAATTTACATTTCCCTGATGACATATGATGTGGAGCATCTTATCATGCTTATTTGCCATCTGTAGATATTCTTTTGGGAAGTGTCTATTAAAGTCTTTGGCCCATTTTTTAGTCAGGTTCTTTGTTCTTATTTTTGAGTTTTAAGATTTCTTTGTATATTTTGGATAACAGTTCTTTATCAGATGTGTTTTTGCAAATATTTTCTCACAGTCTGTGGCTTGTCTTCACAGTCTCCTGACAGTGTATTTTGCAGAGCAGAAGTTTTTAATTTTCATGAAGTCCAGCTTATCAATTCTGTCTTTCATAGATGGTGCCTTTGTTGTTGTATATAAAAGTCATCACCTTACACAAGGTCTTCTAGTTTTTGTCTTATATTAGCTTCCAGAAATTGTATAGTTTTGCATTTTACATTTAGGTCTGTGATCTGTTTTGTGTTAATTTTTGTGAAGTGTGTAAGGTCTGTGTCTAGATTCTTTTTTTTTTTGCATGTGGATGTCCAGTTGTTCAAGCATGATTTATTGAAAAGGCTATCTTTTCTCCACAGCATTGCCTTTGCTTCTTTGTCAAAGATCAGTTGACTATATTTATCTGGGTTTATTTCTGGACCCTCTCTCTCTCCATTGATCTATTTGTCTATTCTTTTGCTAACACCATACTGTCTTGATTATTGCAGCTTTATAGTAAGACTTGAAGTTGGGCAGTGTCAATCTTCCAAGTTTGTTCTACCCTTCAATTTTGCGTTGGCTATTCTGGGTCTTTTGCCTCTTCATATAAACTTTAGAATCAGTTTGTTAATACCCACATAATAACTTACTGGCATTTTGATTAGGATTGCATTGAATCTATAGATCAATTGGCTTGACAATATTGAGTCCTCCTATCCATGAATATGGAATATCTCTCCATTTATTTATTTATGCTTTGATTTTGTTAATCAGAGTTTGTGGTTTAGCTCATATAGATCTTGTACATATTTTGTTAAATTTATACCTAAGTGTTTCATTTTTGTGGTGCTAATGTAAATAGTATTGTGTTTTTAATTTCAAGTTCCACTTATTCATTATCAGTATATAGGAAAGCAATTGACTTTTGCATAGTAACCTCGTACCCTGCAACCTTACTATAATCACTTATTAGTTCTAGGAGGTTTTTTTTGTCAATTCTTTTGGATTTTCTATATAGGTGATGATTGCATCTGTGAACAAAGACAGTTTTATTTCTTCTTTTCAAATATATATACCTTTTATTTCCTTTACTTCTCTTATTGCATTAGCTAGAACTTCCAATACAATGTTGAAAAGGAGTGATAAGAAGGGACACCCTTGTCTTACACCTGATCTTGGTGGGAAAGCTTCAAATTTCTCACTATTAATTACGATGTTAATTGTAGTTTTTTGGTAGATATTCTTTATCAAGTTTAAGAAGTTCCCCTCTATTCCTGGTTTCCTGAGAGTTTTTATCGTGAATAAGTGTTAGATTTTATCAAATGCTTTTTCTGCATCTATTGATATAATCATGTGATTTTTCTTTTTTAAGCTGTTGATGTGGATTGCTTTAGTTGATTTTCAAATGATGAACCAGCCTTGAATACTTGGCATAACTCTCACTGGGTTATTGTCTTTAATTCTTTTTAATCTGAAAGTGGCTTGCTCGCTAGCTATGTCAGACTAAATCTCCAGCAAACTGGATTACTCTGTGCTTACTTGGGAGAACCTGGACTTGAAACAAGACCCTTTCACTTTTGTTCTTCTTCCAGATCCTATTGTAGATTCTGCATATACGTTTCCTTGGGCCATGAAGATTGCATGGGTCAAGGGGTGAGGTTGTGTCCATTTCAAACTCTAGGAAAAAGTATTGCTTCTAGTGGTTGCTTCTCTAGTAGCAGAGATCTAGGGAAATACTGTGTTCAAAGTTAAATTTGTTTAAATAACTGCAGTGAATAGTGAATAATTTCTCTACTGTCAATAGAAAAACTACCATATTAAGGGGTGAAATTAGTGGCCATTTTGAATAGAGAATGACCATATGACGATGATTAGATAATAATTAGTCATTGGAGAAGGAGGCTTCATGATTTTTGCAGGTGTATAAACGGCAATTATTATCCTTTCTCAGCAGAATAGAAAAATGAATATATGCATATGAATATATGACTCAAATTTTAGTCACAATATTTACTATTAATGAAACCCAGGATCCATTTACAAACTCTTGTGCTCATTTCCAAAATCTAGGACCAAATTAATGAACTATTTATTAGCTTATTACAAGTAAACTTATAACTATAATGCCAGAACATATATAAATTCCAAAAATTAGATGTAAATAAGGTATTATGAAAGTTTTCTTAGAAGGGAAGCTATCTGAACTAGAAGTTAAAAAACGAATTCCAACTATTGTCATAAAATAACATGAAAATATTATAGTGTTTGGAAAATACATATAATTCCATCATCCAACAAACCTATGTGTTATATATCTTTCAAGCATGTTTTCACATGAATACATATTTTATACTGTGATAATCATGCTGTATATATACTTTTTTAACTTTTTAACTTACTTATCACAAGTATTGATAAGTTGCCACACTGGTCCTCATAATTATCATTTTTTGGTTGTAATATAATATTCTATCATGTAGTTTTACCATAATTTAATTAATATTTCTACTATTATTTGACATTTAAATTTCTTTCAATATCAAGAATGATATTGAACATGGACATCTTTACAGGTAAGATTTTCTCTTGATTTCTTTCCTTGGGATAAATTTACAAAGTGAGATTATCAGATCTATGCTTTTGAATGTTTTTTACAACTTTTACTATATTATGCCAAGTTATTTTGCAAAGGCAAAAAAATCTTTTCTCCAATCAGGTTCCAGATTCACATCAACCTCACAAGCAAAGGGATATCTATCCCTCTGTCTCTCTGAAATTTAGTAGGTAAAAAATGGCATTTTATTCATGCTTTCATTTCCATTTCTTTCCATTCTGACATGTTAAGTAATAATTATATTTTCTCCTTTTTGTATGGTCTACTACAGTATTTAAATGAGTTTTTCCAATTTGGGGGATGTCTTTTCAACAGAAAACCCAGACTGGTGAAGGCACAGGGGCATAAATGTGGAGTCTATTGATTTGTTTGGATGCTAGCGTGCTCAAGGCGGGAGGGCAGAAAACAAAGATATGCATCAAGCTGTGACCAAATCACAGACGTCAGGGAAGGGAAAGCAATTTCCTCCACGAGACTTAAGGATTCTTTTCTTGCAAGAGTTGTGGGAGATATGAATTAACAGTTCTTAAACAGGATTTATCTACGTTGGTTCATAAACAAAAAAAAAGATAATAAATCCCCAGTTTCCTTTCTGCCTCATGATTCATGAAACAATTAAATATGTTCTTTGTTCTTCAGGACAAAGGCGTTATAATAAAAATATGTCCATGTCTTTCTGCATATGGTGAATGTATTCTTAATAACTATGGTTTTAGAATATCAATGTTAGTTTTTGCAGTCACTGAAATTTAAATGTAGGGTAAGTAGACAAGAGTTCTAGCTTCCAGTTGACAATATAAACTGAATTATGTGACATGTGTGAGTAATGCAATATCATCCCAGTAGTAGATTAATTATCAATACATGAAACAACTTTAAATTAAAATAGGGTTAGTGGCAGCAATCAAGGTCAAGTAAAATGGTGCCATTTCAGTATGACTACCAAAGCACCCCTACTCAGAGAGAGCGTGAAATCATCTCAGGCTCCGTGACCATATTTAACTTGATTTTACTCATTTTCTATGTTTTTTTGTCCAACGTGTATGTGTCCGTGTGTGTGTGTGTGTGTTGGTTTTGAGATGTTTTCAAAATGACATATAAATAAGTTTTGCTACTTAGTTATAAATTTTATCAAATAATATGATGTTTGATGTACAAGCAGATTCAGTGAATTTGTTCTTGATGTGCTATGACAGTAACAATAAATACTAAATGATTACAAGTCCTCTTTTTGTAAAGTTTACAGAATATAATTTAACATAAGCTTATCAAATCTATGGAAAATAGGATTCATTTCTATGATTGCCATCTGTGTATAGTGAATCCTAGTCCCTCCTTCACACCTACAGAGGAAAAATTTGTTGATCACTAAACACAACTGCTCTGTTTGGGAGGCTTGGTTCTTTATCAGAGCAGTGGGTGATAAAGGTGGTAAGAAAGTGTAAGAAGTCTGGCTTGGCGACAGTTTCCTGGGTAAATGGAAAGAAGCAGCCACTGCTCTTGAGCAAAGTGGGTCCTACTTCTGCCCTTGGTTTTCTCAATGATGTTAACTATCAATACAACTGTATTATTAAAACTCAAGCATGAAAAACAGAAATGTCATCCCATGTCTAAAATTCTGGCACTCTAATTCCCTTTTCTATCCTATATTATGGTTAAAATGTAATTTTTAATGGGTTTTCTTGATAATGCAACTCTGGAGATACAGCCTGATAGACCATTTTGGTAAAAATAGTATTTGTTTTGTCTCAACATTTGCTATTTAGGAATTAGCTTTTATGGTAAAATTGGTTTTTGTTCACTTATTTATTTTTGTGGTTTTATATTGGCTATTTATTAATTTACTCGGTTGTTTAGTCTTTGGCGGTAGAAGATATATTATGGAGATATCTACTAAAACATTTGGATGGAAGTTGAACATTCAGTTATCTGAATGCTTCACCTACATCATGCCAAATATCTGGGCACTGGAAATTGTTCTCAATTTCTAGTCAGATGATTATAAATGGTACCAAACTCAATCACTGTCAATAAATATTGCTTGCATTAAAATACTGGGGTCATTCAACTTGCAAGGCACCCATGGAGTGGATCCCAGTTGGGGAGTTCAACAAAAAGAAGGCTGCTAAATGGCTACATAGTCACTAAGGAAGAATTTCAGGGGCAGAGCATGAAATTCTTGGGAATTCTTGGCTCTCGTTCCATCCGCTCACTGATTCACTCACTCACTCATCCAGTATGTGCAATGCTGTTGACACCAGACTTCGATTTTGGAAATGATGCATTGGAGTGCAGCATTATTTAAATTTCCTCCTAGAGAATATTCCTCTGCTGCACATTTACCCTCCTTATTACCATTCTTGAACTTTTGGTTTGGTTAATTTTTGACTGAATATATTATTCAGGCTTTCTGACTGGCAGGTTCCTGTCCTTTAAGCACTGAGAATAAATACATTATTCTAACAATTACCTTAGAGAAGAGGAGCAAAGGACGCATCATCCGCTTGGAGGATGTACTGAGGACCTCACATGAGCCATCCTGTGGGATTAGCTTTCCATTGTGTTTTGTTGTTATTGTTGGATGTTCTCTCGCTCCTTCTCTCTCTCTGTCTCTCTCTCTCTCTCTCTCTCTCTCTCTCTCTCTCTCTCTCGTGTCTCAGCCAGAAAATGCTGTGCCAGTGTTATACATCATTGAAAATACATTCTGTTACAGACAATTTAGTTTATGTGCTAGAGCAAATACACACAGTTACAGACAATTTATTTAATGCAACCAGGAAGTTTTGGTATCTGATCATAGCTCCTAGCTAGAGCAAGAGGAGCTAAGGACAACAGGAAAAAAATTAGCAGCTTTACGTGCAGTTAAAGCAGAGGAAAGGGAAACAATCTGTGAGCAGCTGAACCAATGCAAAGTCTATACTGCCTTTGATCATTCTTCGTTGTAGAAATTCCTTTTGTGGAGAGACAAGGGCAGAAGAAGAAAATAACAGCATGAAGTAAAATTTTCCCCCTGTCAGAGAATGACAGACATATCCTAAGAGAAGTACAATAGTGTATGTTTTCTGGATGAGCAGCCTATGGGAACAAGAATCCAGGCAGCAGCTGGGAATTGGTAGGACAAGAATCAGACTTCAAAATGGGGAAGGGAGGATAAAATTGGGAAAGCTTTACAGAGTACCAGGGCCCAAGCCAACGTTTCAAAACAGGAAAGATCCTACTCAGGACAGAAGAGGAAATCAAGGTACAATCTCAAGTGTCCACCTGTGACTGACACATCTCAAGACTCATAGCTGCCCAGGGTTCCACACACACTGGTCATTGGGCTGGGCAGGGCAGGGCTGGTCCCGGAGGCAGATAAAATCCAGTCCTGTAGTAAAGTAGAGGTGAGAGCAGGCAGGGACTGGCATTTGTCATATTAGTGGCATGATTATTTTTCAATTTCTGATCTCTTTTGGGGTAGGCTTATATGCCCCCGATCTTCCTCTTAGGACCAACCCTATCCTGTCCATTCATTTTGATTGTTTTCTTCATGAATATTACTCTTGGCTGAAGTATTCTCTCTATGTTGCTTTGTTGAAAAAGAAATCTTTTTTGTGTAAAGATGATAAAGGAGTCAACTAATTACTCTTCACAGATGTTAATTGTAGTACCAGTAGTTGTTTGCTTGGCATCTTTGTGTAATAATCATAGGCTTTGATGTAGGCTACAGTATTTATGTACTGTAATGTAAATATAAATTCCATTTGTATTAGAGAATTCCCTGCACAGCCACTCTGAAGTTAATGAATCTGTACAATACATTACAGAATGAGTATTCCTTCATCCTTTTGATGTGATATGAGTGGATTAGAAATTATATAAACAATTGACCCCTTCTTCTCAAAGTCAAGGGAATGAAATTATCCCAAGAGGAAGACTTGAATGACTTTTACCTGACATTGACCACAGTTTCCAACTTTCCAGAGGTAATGAATAAGTAGAGAATAGCAGATATTCAAAAATCCTCATTCCTTTTAATTAGCTTTTAATTAACTTTCTATGTTCTTTTTTTTTTTTTTTTGTGAGGAAGATCAGCCCTTAGCAACATCCGTGCTAATCCTCCTCTTTTTGCTGAGGAAGACGGGCTCTGAGCTACCATCTATTGCCAATCCTCTTCCTTTTTTTTTTTCCCCCAAAGCCCCAGTAGATAGTTGTAGGTCATAGTTGCACATACTTCTAGTTGCTGTATGTGGGACGCCGCCTCAGCATGGCCGGGGAAGCCGGGCGTCGGTGCTTGCTCAGGATCCGAACCCGGGCCGCCAGTAGTGGAGTGCACGCACTTAACCGCTAAGCCACGGGGCCGGCCCTCTATGTTCTTTAATGAAGATTCAAGTTTTTTGTAATCATACAGAGTTCATGATTTCTGCATATCCTTAATGCCACTGAAGCCAAAATTTTACATAATAATTGGTTACTTAAAATGCAATCAAATGATAGACAAGCATTAAGCCTATGACTTTGAATTAGCATGGTTTTTGATAAGATTTTTATTCCACTGCCTTGGGAATCATGTACTTTAGGAAAGAGTTGTTTAGAATTGGATAAAACCCAGAAGCAGTGAAAACTGAAATTCCTAAATCAAGTGACACAAATTTTAGTAAACTAGAGAAATAAAAATTGAACTGGCCCAAGAATTATTCCTTCCCCTCACCTCTACCTCTACTCTACTCCCGCTACCCTCAACATAGCCCAGCAAAATATGTAAAGGAAAAAGAAGACTCAATGATCAAGTGAGTCCAAAATTATTTTATTGAAGAATCTATATTCTTTGGGGGTAAAAATTCTACTCTTACCTGAAATATCATAATTTTCTGTGAAGATAGTCTTGAAATCTTCTATAAAATGTCACTGAACTGGTCACCATTCACTATTTTATGATGATTGATCTAAGGTTGTAATAAATTTTGCCTTCGAATTTTATGGTAAAAATAGTTTATAGGGTAAACAAAAAGAATTATGAGACAGCAAGTGACAATTTTACTACCTGAGAGAACAAAATATACTTAAGAAAACTACTTAGTTTATGGTCTACATATGAATGAATGTTAGAGCTGCTGAATATTGATGCCTCCTCCTCATTTAGTAGATGGAAAAACTGAGAGACTCAATGACTTGTTCAAAATCACAAAGTAAGTGTTTTGCTTTCGTTAAAGTAAGTCCAGTAATACATGTATTTTTTTAATTCCATTATGTATTAGCTGGAAATATGACATATATTCCAAAACATTAAAATTTCATCTTTTAATATTTTATTTGAAAGTATTTTCATTCTAAATTTATTCTTATGTATTTAGTTTGGACTTCTCAATTAGCCTAGCTTACTGAGGTTCACCCATAGTCATAAATCTTTTTGCTCCAAAAATAAAGCTTGAGTATTGTTTACTGTTTCCTGTAAACTACACTCCAATGAAATATTGAGAGATATTTTTACATTTGGTACGTCTAAGGGATAAAGCTTCAACCAGTTACCTAGAGATAATATTTTAAAATGTAATATTTCTCATGAACATCAATAGAGAGATTTTCCTCTCATTTATCCTAAGTTTTTCTTCATTCAATTCAATCATGCCTGTTTGCAGGACACTTTCTTTCATCAGTGGGTTCTTCTAGAGGCTGAAATGTAGGCAACTAGTGTGATGCCCATTAGTATTATCTGTCAAGACTTACTCCAAAGCTCAAAGCCAGCTCAAGGTGGAGAGACTCAAAGCCTTGAAGCGGAGACCACACATGCCCGATGCAACAGCCCACATCAAACCAAGTAAATAATCTAAATACCCTGAGGGCAGCCCTCACAGCTCCCAGACAACTTAACATCTCATATAAACTCAGAAACCAAGAGCTATTGCTCACTTTTACTCTGTTATTAAAAGACTGATTACCTATTCAGAAAAACCTGAATTCTGATGCCTCTGCAACAGTGGCTGTCAAATATTTTGATCTCTTTATGCTCTTAAAAATTATTGAAGACTTCCAAAGGACTTTGTATTAGGTGGGTTATATTTACCAATATTTACCATATTAGAAATTAAAACTGATTTACAACATTTTTGTTTAATTAATTTTAAGAAGCAATAAAGTCATTATATATTAAAAATAAGTAGCATCTTTCTTTTAAGATAACTACATTTTCCAAAACAAATTAGTGAGAAGATGACACTGTTTTAGATTTGTGCAAATCTCGCTAGTCTGTCTCAAAAGAAAACAACTGGATTTTCATGTCTGCTTTTGCAGTCAATCTGTTGTGATCCATTATTTTGGTTGAAGTATAAGAAGAAAATCAGGACTCATAAAGATAAGTAATTGGAAAGGGGAGGGTATTATACACCTCCTAAAATGGTGTCAGAGACATACAGGGGTCCAAGGACCACACTTTGAGAATAGCTGCTCCGGTAAGTACAAGAACTTATTCTACCCAGTGCTTGGAGAACCTGACAACTGAGGAGCTCCAGTTTCATTATTCAGAAATGACAATAAAACTTCTTTTTTCAAAAAAACATGAAAGCCCATCCATCAACCAAACAGTGCTTTGTCAGTTGGGTTCCTATAATTCAAAGCCTGTGTGTCCCAGCAGGGTCATTTTAGCCCATAGCTCTCTCCTGTATTCTGATACACTGCCCTTCAGAAATTTTGGACTTTATAAAACTCTACATTCTGTCATCTAGAAGCCTGGAAACTTGGAGGACAACTGTCAGTTCAAAGTAATAACGTAACGCCCGTATTTCTACCAATTCCTGGTGTAGAAGATCTCAGGGGCTACTCCACCCTTGTCCCAGTTCTAGGACACCATGGGACTTTGCAGCCAAGCACCTTATAGTTCTTTCATCCCCTTCCCAATGATACTTTGATTTTTTTGTGGTTCTGGAAGTGCTTGGTTGAGTCTTGATTCTATATATCTTTGCAGCTGTTCTCTTTTTCTTCAGGGATAAATTTTGTAGCTCTGGAGTCTCTGAAATAATGATTTTATTTATTTATTTATTTATTTATTTATTTATTTATTTATTTATTTATTTATTTTTGTGAGGAAGATCAGCCCTGAGCTAACATCTGATGCAAATCCTCCTCTTTTTTTGCTGAGGAAGACTGACCCTGGGCTAACATCCGTGCCCATCTTCCTCCACTTTGTATGGGACATTGCCACAGCATGGCTTGCCAAGTGGTGCGTCAGTGCGCACCCGGGATCCGAACTGGCGAACCCCGGGCTGCTGCAGCGGAGCAAGCGCACTTAACCGCTTACGCCACCAGGCCAGCCCCTGAACTAATCATTTTAAACCAAATACCCCAAATTACTTCATTTTTTATCATAGAACAGAAATCAAGATAAGAAATCTTCCCCTAAGCTATATAGTCCTTTATCTTTCAGATAAGGAAACAGACACCAGGAAGGACCAAATAACTTTCCCAAGGGTACATAGGAAGTAGAGCAGAATATTTATTCACTCCTTTGTGGACCCTTAACAGCTGTATGGCTAGACTGTCTAATGGGCTAGAATAAATATGGCCCTAGAACTGTAAACCTGGGAGCCTTCTCCCACACTCATGACTTCACATAGTTGAAACATTTTACAATTGACCTACCACTAACCCTAAACTCCAACATCATGTTTGTGTTGAGGGGGTGGAGACCTTCCTGATAGAACCATGAATTAGTTCAGGATCTCCAAAAATAAAGAGCAATCCTAAGTTAAACCAATTAAGGTCACAGTAGATCTCCTCTATAGGGGAGAACCAGTTCTGAACAGTCCTGTCCAGATATTATGCTATTGCTGACCTATATTTAGAAATATTGAATGGATAAAAATTTCCTCTGGTGTTGGCGGTGAAATCTGCCTTAATAGATCTTGGTCCTTTAAGGCAGAGAGATGTAGGCTTCTCCATAAAATTTGTTTGCATAATCCTGAGTTACCTCCTTTTCAGGTAGGAAGAAATGTCTTCCCTTGGAGCTATCCATGGTGCTCATCTCAGGGCATCATTTTTTAGCCTGCTTTGCCAGCTTAGGTCTGCCCTGCTTCCAAGTATTTCTAGAATACCAAGCTTCTTTGTAATTCTTGCTATGACTATTTCTTGACATGGACCTATGTTTTTCATACTCAGAGACTTTATGCTGCAAGTTATTATTACCAGTCTACCCCCTACCTGTTTCTCTCCCTCTTTGTGGTTGCCTTATCTTTATCAGGAATGTCCCCACATGCCTCTGCTTCTGGCTTGGCCTCCACTGGTCCTGGAACATTGCCCTGCTTGAGACAGAGCAGCAGCCAAGAGTCACCTTCAGAGTAAGCAATAAGCATGATTTAAGGATTACAGGAAAATCTACCTTGCCCCAAAGCATCCCCCCCTTGCAGACTTGAAATGTGGCAAAACTCACATTTGGTGATATAACATTGTAGAACGATAGTGACTAGATTTATATAGGGCACTGGATTAAATACTTTATATAGATAATTTGTCTAATTAACATTCACAATATCCCCATGAGATAGATATCATTTTTCCTCAATTTATAGTCAACAGAACCAAGACCCAAATAAGTTAATAACATGTCCAATTTAGCACAACTAGTATATGACAGAGGCAGTTTCATCCTTAGGTCTATCTGACTCTACACCCAGTGCATGCTGCCTTGCAGAATGGTGTCTAAAAGAACCTCAAGATCCTTAAATTCATTGCTGTTTACATGTAAACAACATTTTGCATTTGACCTTTAGTATCTCATTGATTTAGGCACTTTATCGTTTCCATCTCACATGTTCATTCACCGTTGACTGAGGGTAGGAAATATATATGTTCTTTACAAACCAACTGATTGAGTACAGGTCTAAAGCTATGTCATCATAAACATCTAAGCTGTTTCTCTGTACCAGGTAATAGGTAATTAAATCAGAGTGCCTTGCTCCAAGCCAGAAGCTCATTGACCAGCACAATGCATCTTTACTCTTTTTGAGTTTAGAGATACCGTTAATACCACAAAGCCCCATAGCCAGAGTGACGGAAAGTTTTGCAAGTGATGGATTTAAGCTTTGTCCTTTGGGAGCTAGATACGATTATCTCCATCAGCTTTCGTTCACACTTCTAGAGATCATTTTCTAGTTTCACTTAATCTTCAGCCTCTTCTAATTTTAAAGTCCCAGGGCTCAGAGAACTAACTCTGGCTAAGCACTTACTTGACTAGCCGGCTAGTATTTTAACCAATGATATGATGTCATTGATGAAGAGTATGCCTCATTCTTCTTTTAAAATATTCAACAAATGGCCTTTGGTAGATATATAGAATCCTCTTTTACCTCATTTTATAGAGCTTTTATTTTCTTTCTTGTACTGTCTTTCTTAAGTATTACATATCCACTATAAAAAAAAATATATGAAAGAGGGCATCCATGCTCTTCTGTCTCAAGTTGAGGACTTCATTTTAACTGCCAAGTAAGGCAGCCAGATGTTGTTCTCACTACTCCCACAATACCCCAAGATCCTCTTTACTCTTAAGTAAAGAGTACCTGAGGATGTCCTAACATCTTTGGATGGTGGTGGGACAGGGACTTTTGGTATCTGTCAGACATGGCTTCCACTCCTGTGGTAAAGTACTCACCCAAAGACCTTATAGCCTGCTGTCTAGATCTAATCTAAAATGTCTCTAGGACTTGAAAACAGTGCCCCTTTCTAAGCCTTGGTCACACTTTTAGCACACTGGTTCAGCATTGTCCCCTAGCAATGGCCATTGTTACACCACTCGCCCTGCTGGGATTCCCTTTCCCTCAACCCTTCTCCCTCAGCCTCCCCTTCTACTCACACTTTCATCCCTTTAATCCCTATTCTCTTATTTGTGATGCTTGGGTTATCTGGAAATATCTGAAAAACCTATTAAAACCAGAGTTGACATCACTAACAACGTAAAAAAATGTTTCCCCTTCTCAAGGGCTATGAAGTCTTTTCGTCAAAAGTCTTTATTCCCTGGAAATTAAGAAAACTGCCTGTGTTCTTTCCTGAAGAGTATTGTATTCCCAACCCTGAATGGGTCAAATGGTGGGTTCAAAGGAAAGAGTTATTTTCATATCAACAATAGGTTAAATATTCATATCCCACTATATACATATAAAAGAATATGATTAAATATCACCTAAACTCTCAGAAACACCATGTTATATGGTGTTATGGACTGAATGTTTGTGTCTCCCCAAAATTCATATGTTGAAGCTATATCCCCCAAAGTGATGGTATTAGGAGGTGGGGACTTTGGGAGGCAATTAGGATTAGATGAGGTCTTGAGGATGGGGCCCTCACAATGGGATTAGTGTCTTTACAAGAAGAGGAAGAGAGATCAGAGCACTCTCTCTCTTCCCCATGTGAGGACACGGTAAGACTACTGCAAGCCAGGAAGAGAGCTCTTACCAGAATCCAACCATGCTGGCACCCTAATCTTGAACTTCCAGTCTCCAGAACTGTGAGAAAAAATGTCTATTGTTTAAGCCACCCATTTTGTAGTATTTTATTATGGCAGCCGGAGCAGACTAAGACATATTGTCTTCCAGATGTACGCCTTTATTTTTTATTCATTTATTTATTTCTGCTATTTTTAAATTAAAATAGCATTATACTACAGTGTATTTTTAGCCTTTTTTACTTAGTAAGTCCTGATAATACCATACCATACCATACTATGCCCCTGCCTTCTGCATTGGTTTCCTGGGGCTGCAGAAACAAATTACCACAAACTTGATTGTTTAAAACAACAGAAATTTATTACCTCGCAGTTCTGGAGGCCAGAAGTTTGAAATCAAGGTGAGGCTGCACTTTCTCCTGAGGTTCCAGGCAGAAACTCTCCCTTGCCTCTTCTAGCTTGTGGTGGCTACAGGTGTTCTTGGATTGTGGCTACGTCACTTCAGTCTCTGCCTCATTTTCATAATGCCTTCTCCACTGTATGTGTCCATGTGTATCTCAAAATCCCCTGTGCCTCTTTCTCATAAACATATTTGTGAAAAGCTTTAGGGCCCACTCAGATAACCCAGGCTGAACACCTGCTCTCAAGATCCTTAATCACATTGTTTGCCAAATAAGGAAATAGTCACTCTTTTGCCATATAAGGTAATATTCACAGGTTCCGAGGATTAGAAAGAAAATACACCTTTGGTAAGAAGTGACAATTTTTTCAATCTACCAAAGTCCATCCTCTGGTTCCCAAAGATTCACATCCATCCCACATGCAAAATACATCGCATCCCAGCATCCTGCCAAATCTCAACCCATTACAACATCATCTTGAGCCCAAAATCTCATCTAAATATAATTGGCTTGGAAGTGCTAAATCTCATCATATAAATCACCTAATCAAGTATGTGTGAGGCTGGATGTGTTCCATCGTTGGGCAAATTTCCTCTCCATCTATGGACCTGTTAAACTAAAAAAAAAGTTTTCTACTTCCAAAATACAGTGATGGGACAGGCATAGGATAACAGTTAATAGACACTTCCATTCCAAAAGGGAAAAAATGAAAGAATTGTGGTCCAAGCCATTCATAGTCATAAGCTTCTGCTCCCATGCTGGCCACCAATTGTTCTGTGTTGCTTCCCAGTGTGACGTGTCGATTCTCATAACACAGGTCTTGATGTCTTTCCACCTTGTTGATATTAAATTTTTGAGGCAAATCAAAGGGCCCTAAAATCCTCATAGGCTTTTTTGGGGTTTTTTTTTTGCTTTTTTTTTTTTTTTTTTCTAAATTTAGTTTTACTTTGTGCTTAATTGTATTATAAATGGATGAAAATTAAACAGCTTCTCTTGAAAGTGAGCCAGAAGCTTTTTATATGTGAGAGTCCTTCATGATGTATGAATCAGTCACACTAGCTTCTCCTGGCTTTGAAAATTCAGTAATCTATTCTTAAATATTTGGCTATTTCTAGTGCCTTTAATTGCATTGTCTGGCATGCAGCAGACACAATGTTCTGCATACACAATATTTTTCATGTCAAATCTGTATCAAAGTATATTTTAGGACAATTAAAATGACAATTAGAAGTACAAACCTAAGTTAAAATTCAACATATATAGTTGTACCGTTACAAATAACTCAAGTGAGGTGACACACAGACAAACAGAAACCTGTCGCTTTATATACAGCTGCATTTATACATGCGGGCAACATCTTAAGTCACAACTTACTCATCTGCTTAGTAACTTGAATTGTTTCAAGATTGGTTGTGGGATACTTCCCAATTTCAGAAATGTTAAAAAGCAAACTCTGTGTGTTTTAGGCTTAAGGTAATGTGGTATTTCCATAAAATTAGATTTTCTTTTACAGTTGTCATTTTTAATGGCTGCATATTATTTTATTGTGTGGATGTATACAACTAGCCTTTTCTTATTGAACATTTAGTTTGTTTCCAATATTTCTCTAATTGAGGTTTTCAATAAATATCCTGGTACTTAATTTCAACGTGCTAAAAAGACCCGAGGAAGGGGGCTTGGCCATGGTGACTGTGGGAGATGAGAGATTAATGGGAAAGGCCTGGACCATGAGGGAATGTCAGTGAAAGTCAGTCCTGCCCACTTAGAGGGCCACCTAGAAATCATTAGGGGATGAGCTTGTTGAAAGGGCAGGTGGTGACAAGTGCTATTAAGAATGATGGAGGATGGAGGAAAGCAAACTTTGCCTATTTCTTATTATACCCTGGGGATTCAGCTGATCAGCATGCATAACACACTCAGCACTACCCTTTCTCTGCTGTAAAGTGGCAGGTGCAAATAGTGAACACAAGGATGATTTCAGAGAATTAGGGAAGAGCTGTGGAAAAATGGAGGGAGCGTCTAGGTCCCTGAAACACCAGCTCAGTGATTACGTTCATAAGTATGGGAGGAAGGCGACAGCCTGGGATTATGTACAGGGACATACCTCACCAGGGACAGCCATGGAACTTCCTGCTGTGGGTAAACATTGTCTGATCCGTATATTTCTCCCTCTCCCTATTATTTAAGGCTTTTCTTTAAACCTTTAATAAGTGAAGTCTGGGTTTGTTCTTCAACATGTTGCCTTACCAAATGTTAGGATTCATTTTTATTAATCATCATATCCCTCCAACCTTAATAACATATTCTCAATGGTTTCCTCTTTCCTACCCTCTTTCTGTACACTTAGACTCAGATCAGATTCAAGCAGATCCGAAAGAATCGTGTACAGAGGTGAAGTGGGCAGACCCCCTTTCAGAAAACCACGAAAAGCGCTAAGGGCATTCCATTGACCAGCAGAGCTGCAAGTGGTGGCCAAACCATCTCCAGGACTTCCTCCTCCAATTAGACCGATTTCTCATTCATAGACAGAATCCCAGGAAGTGTGTGTGTGTGTGTGTGTGTGTGTGTGTGTGTGTGTGTGTGTGTGTATGAGGCAACCACATGCTGGCCTTTAGCTGATCTGCAGTGCCCAGAAAGGTGCTATGCCAGCATTGTCCTGGCTCCAAAAGGAAGAAATGAGCCCATCGTCTCTTGATAAAAGCCTAAAATAGAACTTGCCTTTTAAATCCTGCATGACATTGTAAAAGCTCAGATCTACTTTCTGACTTACTATGACCACTGCGTCGCTCAGCCACAATGTTGCTCTCTAGGTTTCTCTGAATCTATTTCAGAGTCCTTTCTTCATGTAAACCAAGTTAAAAAATCACGTTTTGTTTTCTGTTTGTTTTAAACTAAATTTAGTACAGTGTGTCTCAATTCCTAATGGTGTCTGCAAAAATTGCCAAATTAGAAAGCTCTTCAAACCTCACTAGCAATGTGTTGTTTTCTCTCTTTATTCAAACCTTCTCACTGTGTTTACATAATAACTAATATTTCTACAGTGATTTACAGTTTACAAAATATTTTCAAACCCATCATCTCCTGAGAGGGGGTATTATGAAGAACTCTTTTACCAAGGTGGAGACTGAGGCTTGAAGATATAACTGGGTTGTCAAAGGCTACACAGCTACTAACAGAGTTGAGATTGAAGCTGGTCTTCTGGCTCCAAACCTCTTCCCTTTTATACCATACAGTGCTAACCCCCTAGTGCCCGTCCATGTGTTTCCACACAAGAAATTATGAATAGCAAATATAAGTATTATTAAACAGCTAAGAGAAAAAATCCTAGTGTCTAGAAAGATATTCCAACCATAGGTTTTGGACAAAAATGTGTCTTTTTGTTCCTGTTAATGTGAAAGCAATACACACAAAAGCAGTAACTGGTACTTTTAAAGATATTAATAGAGGGCCGGCCTGGTGGCGCAGTGGTGAAGTGCACGCACTCCACTGTGCTGGCCCGGGGTTTGCAGGTTTGGATCCTGGGCGCGCCGAAGCACTGCTTGTTAAGCCATGCTGTGGTGGCGTCCCATATAAAGTAGAGGAAGATGGGCATGGATGTTAGCCCAGGGCCAGTCTTCCTAAAGAAAAAAAAAGGGGGTGTAAGGATTGGCATCAGATGTTAGCTCAGGGCTAGTCCTCCTCACAAAAAAAAATGATGTTAATAGCTAACATTTGTTAAGTACTGACAATGTGCCATACTCTATACTTACTGCTTTCTAAATACTATCTCAATCCTTATAACAAACTTATGAAGAATGTACTAGTGTCTTAGTTTGGGCTGTAACAATATTAAAGACTGTGTGGTTTAAACAATTTATTTCTCACAGTTCTGGAGGCTGGAAGTTGGAGATCAAAGTGCCAGTATGATTGGGTTCTTGGTGAGAGCCCTCTTCCTAGTTCCCAGACAGCTGTCTTCTCACTGTGTGCTCACATGGCAGAGAGAGAGAGACAGCTCTGGTCCCTTCCTCATCTTATAAGGATGCTAATCCTATCATGGGGGGCTCCACGAATATGACTCATCTAAACCTAATTACCTCCCAAAGGTCCCACCTCCAAATACCCTCACATTGGGGGTTAGGGCTTCAACACTTCAACATACAAATTTGGGGGGTGGGAGGAGACACAATTTAGTCCACAGCAACTAGTATCATCTCCATGTTATAGACGAGGAAACAGAGGTGTAAGGGATTATGTAAGTCACTCAAGCTAGTAAACGGCGGGGTGGGGGCTAGAACCCAGGAAAAATGGCTCCAGTGAGCACATTCTTAACCACTAAACCATAGGGATTAAGATTTCTGGCTCTGTCATCAACCTTACGTTAGAATTCCAGCTGCACCAGTGACTAGGCACATTAAATTGGGCAATACTTAGTCTCTGTGAAGCTTAGTTGTTCCACTAGTAGAACGATTATATAAGTTAACAAAAATTAGCAATTAATTAGTAGTCAATGAATATTAACTAGTATTGTTCTACTGGTGCTACCTACAGCTTCCTTTATTTGTTTATTTCTCGAGTATACATTGACCCCTGCTGTGTGTGACTCTATATTTCTCTGCACACTCAGGTTTTAGAAGCTCTGTCTCCTCTGTACCCCCAAGATCACCCACATCCAAGGCTAACCACGCACTTTCCCTTCTTTCCTGCATTTGAACTATTCTCTCACCATATGGAGTCAGGATTTCCCACTTTTAGCCTCGTGTTGTTGCTGTTGTTTCAAATCATTTTGTAACTCCAGCGTCTTTGTTTTGCAGCCTTACTACCACTCTGTCTTCTCCCAATATCTCCTTCTTCAAAATGCCAGAATTCATTTGACTATATTTTATTGCTGAGTCCACCCTCTCTTGTGCATGAAGGAGGCCAGTCTGTTTCACTGCAGACATCTCCCATTTACTCAACATGATTTAAAATCAAAGGCTTCCATCTCAAGGCCCCTTTTTGTTTCTGTTCCGCTTTCTTTTCTGCTGGTAGACTGGATCATGGGCTAATGCGTCACAGTCAGAGTGGTGGGGCTTGATGGTTCTCTACACTTAGTGGATTTGCTTCCAGGCCCCTTTGCCCCAGTTGTCAAGTGTCTTTTCCCAAGATTCTGTTTTCTCCATTCCTCAGCCCTTAGAACTTACCTGACAAACTTTTACTTTGCTTTTGACCTAAGACAATTTGGTGAAATACTTCTGTTAAGCCTGGCTGTACTCACTCGGAAGGGCTATGTTTTATACACAGTATTGCAACTTATATAATGCTTTTCTGTATAAATATGGCCAAGGACAGAAACTCTAAACTCAATGTCAAACCTGATGCCATGGTGATAAAACAAACACAAAATGCCTTTAATTGGAGCAGACGTTTTATGATCTGAGTATTTCTGTGAACTCAGTCCACACAGCCAATGAAGCCAAAAGTAGAATACATTAAGAGGCATAAAATTGTAGATTGGACATGTGGATAAGTTTTATTGATATTGTAAAATATTATGATAAAACTTTCTGTCAGATCTCCTCATTTTGGGGTACCACATAAAAAAACATGCACACAATAAGAGTTGTGAGTAGTACTGACATAATTAGAAGTTGAACCTATTTGGATTCACAGCACTCACTCCAGACAATTGCAATTTTAAACTTTCACCAGATGGCCAGTATTGAGTCCTGGTAAGCCTTTTCCACAGCAGTGAAGCCGACACGCGGTAAGAACTACCATTGGCGAGGATTTAACTTCACCTGGAAATAAGCTAGTGGTATGGAAATGGCTGGATCTGATAGTGGTGTGGCTGTAACTTCAGCAGAACAGCTGAAGTTGTAAGTCCCTAGTGCACCTACGTAGGACTAAAACAATGGTCAATTTGATGGGAAAGCTACAACAGAATAGAGTAGGAGAAAGAGATAGAAAAGAGAGGTAAACGAATCAGTTGAATTGGTTATGTATTTTGTGTAAGCAAAACAAAATGTTCTTTAATAGAAAGTATCGCACTTATACAAGTAGGGTTGGTACTCTGTTGACATAACAATAATCTATGATGGCCCTACATTGAAGATAATTAAATGAAAGGAAAAGAGGGAGCAAAGAATGTTCTCTTGGAGATTCATGAAAGTTATGGTGTGGTAACAGCCAACACTTTTTGAGCGTTTACTGTATGCTGATGACGGTATAAGCTCTTTAGATATATTACCTTTTCTAATCCTCATAATACTCTGTGAGATAGATACTGTCCTTTCTTTTTTTAATAGACTTTATTTTTTGGAGCAGTTTTAGATTCACAGCAATATTGAGCAGAAAGTACAGAGATTTCCCATATAACCCTTGTCCCCTACATGTGCACAGCATCCCCCATTAAACAACATTCTCCACCAGAGCGGTACATTTGTCCAACTGATGAACCTCCATTGACACATCATTATCACTCAAAGTCCATAGTTTGCGTTAGGGTTCACTCCTGGTGTTGTGCTTTCTATGGGTTTGGACAAATGTATAATGGTATGTATTCACAATTATTAGAAACTGTTTTTATTCCCATTTTACACATGAAATGATTAAGACAAAGGGAGGTCACGCAGCTGGTAAGTGGCAGAACTGGACTGAAAAGGGCCTGCTGGATCTTGCCATTAGGGGGTTACCTGAGACACACGTGCGGGCAGTTTTAGGAGAGTTGTTAGGTGGGGGTGGGAGGAGAACCTGATTTCCTTATTAGCAGGACCTCTGCAGGCAGGCACATGAGGGGACTCTATGGGCACCTACACTACACATTCACTTATATGGGTGACACCCTGGCTGTTTCTCATCCAGGCAGTTTGGCTCCAGTGTGCTCTCAACCATTACAGTACCTACCTCTTGGTGCCTTAGTTGTTTAAACAGTTCTTAACTTTCTAAAACTATTTCAATCAAATATAGTTTGATTGCCACAACAATCTTGTAAGACATGCTATCTCCATTTTATAGACTAGTAGCAGAGGCAGAGAGAGATTTCAAATGACTTGCCAAGAGTGCAAAGCTGGTTGCCGGCAAAGCCAATATGAGAACTCAGGAACACCATTCTACTATTGAACTTATTCTTCAGAGCCATTAATCTTTGGCTCAGGTTTCCACAAACAAGGCTGATGGGGATGCTTCCTGTCTCTGACCGTCTTGAGGAGAGCTTCTGTGGTGATCGACAGGATCCATAAGACCCTGTCGTTAGCCCCATCCCCCACCCCCAGTGTGCTAGGCGAAGGCTATTTACATGGTGATGTTATTTAACTAAATTCAGTTGAGAGCACCAGGAATTTTACCATTTCCTGGTTTAACCTAAGTAATATTACCCAGTTTGGGAGGCCAGGAAAGTAAGAAGCAGGCAGTGTAAGTTCAAGGTCATAGAGTGAGTCAAAGAGAAGAGCCCAGGCTGCTCAAGTCCTTACGAAATATGTCACTCCTCCTTGTGCACAGACAGGACATTTAACTCATTGGTTTATTGACATCTGAGAATCATATTTACAGGTCTATAAAAATTATGGGTTGCTACAAAAATTCAGGAACATAAGTCCAGGAAACGTTCAGTAGAAGAAACTCCCCGGTGATATTTTCTAGAGCCAATCAGTAAGGAAGTAAACATATGTTGGTCAAATCATTATTCACCCAAGCCAGGATGTAAAGAAAAAAAGAAAAAGTAGCACTGGTCCTTGATCTCATTTCCTACCAGTTTACAAGTTTGTTTGCTTGTGGCTGCTACTATAACATCAAGTTAAAGCAATTTCCAGGCCATTATTGCTCTAAGGCAATAGCAACTTTTCAGTTGCTGTTGACATGGCCTGAATGTGTGAGAAAACTTCAGAGATTACTCAGACATCAGCAAAAAATGAATTACATGAGTGAGAGTCCCATGCACCTTGTGAGTCCTCAGCCAGGAAGTCAGCAGCCTGATCCATTTGTTCCTGAGGGCACCAAAAGTTGTACAGGTAGTCCCCACAGCTACAATGGTCACTCTTAAAAAGTACTCAGATGTGGATCTTGGAGAACTGAAAATGAATTATGAAATGTTCTCTTTTATAATTTCCTTCTCTTTAACAATCCAGTTCCTCAAATACCATTCCCATACCTCTTTTCTATTAAATCAAGTAAATAGTGTAAAGAGGAGACAGAAGATGTATTCAAAGTCAGTTGACTTCTTTTCATCATGTTATTTCTGCATCTTTGAGTCTTCCTATTTTTCTCTTTCATATGTATTTTTCCATCCATCTTTCTTCGCTTTATTTTCAACCCTTTTCAAAGACGTCATTAGTAATTGACATTTTTCTGCTGCTTCTCATTTTCAAGATGTTCAGTATTTTATTTCTCTTCTCTTTCTGCTTACGCTGCCATCATCTTATCACTCTCTCTTCAAGTAACTGAATTTGCACATGGTTTTATATTTTTAAACAATCTCTCTGACAATATTCCATCTGTCTCTGGAGAAAAGAATACAATCTTAAATATAAATCAGCCTGAGCCAAATGAAAGCATGCTCAGGCAAGGCGTTAAATCCCCCCTTCTGATTTCCAAAACCACACTGAGAAATAGCTTAGGTCAGCTAGAAAGAATATGGCAAAGGTGAAAAATGACAGTGTGAAGAGCCCCTGGTTATATCAGATTTTGCTTTTTTATTACTTTGGACTCCTCAATAAATTCTGGGAGCCATGCCTTTTTAATACATTTCCATGGTCTCTATTAACTCCAGCATTTGGCAGATGAAATTCCAGTAGACTTTCTAGAGACCTCTTGCCCCTACAGCAGCTAAAGATCTCAATGGGCCAACTATGGAGCAAGAGCAATGAGAGTGTGAATTCCAATCTATCTACCCTTGCCTTGCTGTCTTAGAAGGGACTGCTTATATTTGATAATATGTAGCATAATATTTGAGAAACATTTTCACTGGCTCAAAACTAGTTGTGCAAAAATAGAGAAACAAACACATCTCTCCTACATATATTCCTACAGATATAGATAGATGATATAGATAGATATAGATAGATATAGATAGATATAGATATAGATATAGATATAGATATAGATCAGTGAGGAATGAAAAACTGGTTGAGGACAGGAAGGGAAAGAAATAATGTATGATGATTCACTGAGCCTCTACTCTGTCCCAAGTGCTTTAGATATATTATCTCATTTAATCTTACAATTATCCTAAGAAGTACTTACAACTATACCTTCTAAAAAGATAAGAAAATGGAGGCATAGGATGGTTAAGTAACTTGCCAATCGTCATCTAGTAAGCAGTAGAGTTATCTATGAATCTGAATGATGATGGTGATGATGATGATATTGAAGAAGAAGGAGGAGGAGGAAGAGAAGGAGAAGGAGGAGAGGAGGAGGAGCAGGAGGAGGAAGAAGAGGAGGAGAATTTATTGAGCCAGACTCAGTACTAAGCATTTCATACACATGGTTTCATTTATAGCAGCTCTCTGAAGTAGGTAGTATTATTACTTCCATTTTATTGATGAAAGACCAAAGAGTAGCACAGGTAAAATAATTTGTCCAAGTCACAGAGCTAGTGGGTAGAAGCTCCAGGATTTGAACCATAGCCAACTGACTTTAGATCCCACACTGCCAACTCCAAATTCTCATGCTTTTCAGTATATAACCATGTTTCTTGAGACATTTTAAATGGAAATTAAACACTAAAAATATATTTTAGTGCCATATTTAAGAAAAATAAAAATTCTGTTTCATTCAAGATATGATAACATGCCAATGTGCCCAAGTACAGACAAGATACGTCAAAAGATACTTCAGCATGCCTGGAAAGTGTTCATCAACGTCTTGTCACCACTGAAGTACATGTAGGACTCCTTCTTCAGAATGCTTTGGAGGTTCAAGGTAGTATTGGTGAGAGAAGGAGAGAGCAGTCTTAAAATTTCAGGTTTAACACATCTAGTTAACTCTATCACTCATGCAGAATTAGCAGATTGCTGTTGAACTGGATTAATAAACTCAAAGGATTGCATGAACTCAGCTAGAATAAATTCCAGATGTTAAGAATTCAAACTGAATAAAACCAATTAATTCATTCTAATAAATCCCCTTTACAAGGTTAAAGCAATTAATGATGCCCTCTCTTTCCTTTGATAAAACTATCCTTATAAGCAATGCAGATAAAAACACATATTATTCCAATAATTATTTTCCCCTTTAACTCTTTAGATCTCGTCTCTCACAATATCAATTCTGAATAGGTGGAAAAGTATGGACTTACAGGAACTTACATTAATTATTTACTATGTGCCAGGCCTTATGCTAAGTATTTTATTTGCACTCTGTTATGTGAGGTAGGTACCATGTAATCTCTATTAAATGGATGAAGAAACAATGGCTTAATGAGATTAGTTAATTTTCATATCACATAACTAAAAAGAGCTTGGCTTCAAACCCAGGTGTTTCTGACTACAGAGCTGAGCTCTTAACCAGTATTCAATGAATTCATAGCTAATCAAATGATCATGTTCAAAAGGTATGTAGTAATAGATGATTGTCAGCATGGAAAGGCTGTGTATTGTTCAGTTCTGGGTATTACAGTTTAAAAGAAATACAGCTCAATTGGTATGTGCTCAGAAAAAAGCAACTTGCAGGCCAAGGGCCCACAACCACTTCATTTGAAGAGGAATCTTAGGAGCCAGCAATGTTTAGCCAGGAGAAGAGAAGACTCAATATAGTCCTGTCTTCAGATATTTGAAGAGCTGCCCTGAGGAAAGTGAAATGAGCCTGTGAATAGAGGGGCCTGGAAAAGACCATTCCCAAGGTTCTTTAGCATTGTGTGGTTCTATGATATGTTCCTCATTAATTAAAGGGGTATGTCTTAGTTCAGGCAGCTGTAACAGGATACCATAGACTAGGTGGCTTAAAGAACAAACATTTATTTCCCATGGTTCTGGAGGCTGGGAAGTCCAAGATTAAAGCACCAACAGAACCAGTGTCTGGTGAGAACACTCTTCTTGGTTTGCTGTTAGCAATCTTCTCCTTGCATCCTTACATGGCAGCTAGCAGAGAGGGCTAGCTCTCTTCCTCTTCTTATAAGGACACTATTTCCAACATGGGGGCTCCACTCATATGACAAATCACCTCCGAAAGACCCCCAACTCCCAATACTATCTCATTAGGGTTTCAACATATGAATTTTGGGGGGACACAAACATTCAGTCCATAGCAGAGTAGAGCCCGTGGAAGCTTCATGTCAGCTTAGCTTAAGGAAGAATTCTCTACTAGAGAAATCTAATGGTGGCAGTTGTGCTCATCTTAACCCGTCGTTGTGATTTCTAGCATAGGTCAGAAAAACATTTGACAGGAATTTTGGAAAGGAAATTTAAACATAGGGTGATTGATTAAATTAGGTGCCTTTCCCAGATTGGAGAGTCCATAAATTGACACATAAAGGCTTCATGATTACAAACCCCAAAAACAATGTGCTAAGACTCCTGAGTGTGGGATCCATGTTTGCTCTGCTCATCTCAAGAAGCCTCCAGTTGAAAGGGAGGACTAGAGAAAAGAATTTATAACGACAGTAGCATCAGCTCTCAGCTTTTGCGCTTGAGTCCTAAAATGACATAGACAAGGTTGAAGAAAATCCATGCAATTATTCACAATAGCCAAGAGGTGGAAACAACCTAAATGTCCATTGACAGATAACTGGGTAAACAAAACATGATGCATATACAGTGGAATATTATTCAGCCTTAAAAAAAGAATGAAACCTTGTCATATGCTACAACATGGATGAAACTTGAGGACATTATACTAAGTGAAATAAGCCAGTCACAAAAAGACAAATATTTCATGATTCCACTCATATGCGATATCTAAAGTAGTCAGACTTTTAGGAAGAGAAAGTAGAATGGCCATTGCCAGAGGCTGGAGGGAGGAGAAAAGCGTGAGTTGTTATTTAACGAGTATGGAGTTTCAGTTTTGCAAGATGAAAAGTTCTGGAGATCTGTTGCACAGGAATAAGAACATACTCAACACTACTGAACTATTCCCTTAAAAATGGTTAAGATGGTAAATTTTATGTGTTTTTTTTTTTTACCAAACTAAAAAAAGAAAAAAAATCCATGCAAGAGCTGATGAGATAACTCATAGGAAAATGTTTTGAAAAGAACAAAACTCCATTCAAGTTTCAGGGAATATAAATAATATCAACAAGTTAGAGAAGCAACATACCTAATTGACAGGGAATCTTTCTTGGTTAAATGCAACTATATGTAGATGTGGGTTAATGAGTGAAAAAATCAAATTAATTGATAAGATCAAGTTTATTGTTAAATTGGAGTAAACAGTCTTAATGATAAACACAATGTGAATGATAGGACCCACTTCGCAAATATCCTGAAGCTGGGGTCAATTTCATCTTTGGCTTTTCTCAAGTAATATTTCCTAAAGAAGAAGTCAGTACAGTGGTGGTCTTTTTATATTTTTTCTTCTTTCCATCTCAAATACCCCTAATATCTTCTACGTGAAACACAAACACATGGATACACAAACACAAAAAATACTTTAGAATCCCTCTCCAGACAGACAGGGTTACAGTTCAAACCTCTGAAAACAGAGATTTCAAATAACATCTTGAGATTTCTTAGCCTTTCAGAATAGCTAGAAGTTTCAAAGTCAAACTCTCCCTTCTGATTGTCTTGTTGTTTATGTACTTTCCATTGTGGGACCAACTCTTGTCTATATTTGAAAACAAGAAAAAAACAATTGCTTTTGAACTCTATGTATCCTTGACATCTTCCATTTTCTGACATTCACTTTCTTTCTAGGTTTCCCTTGGATTGAAATGTATAACTATTAAGACGGTATTATAAGCAATCATTCCCTTGTGGTTAGACATGAAATACTCTGTCTCCTTAAGCTCAACCTACTTTCGCTGAAGAATATTTCAGTTTCTTGAGGGTTAATTCCAGCCCAGATTTCATTCCTTTGCCCTTCTTTTTCTAGGTGGGATTGATTTATTTTCAGCTGCCTAAGCTATAACAATTGGGGGTGTGTGATAAAGGATAAATTAGCTATGATTCTACGTTGCATCCTATCAAATGGAGAAATTTTTAAATTAAATTGTTGTTCCCAACTTTTTTTCTAAGCAACTATAATTTATAAACTTATTACTCGCATATAGCTCTGGCGTAACTTACAGGAAAGCGTGATATAGCAATGAAAAAAAAATAGTCCCTACGATAAAAGATCAGAGAGCTATCCATAAGATGTAGTAGCTTCCTTGGTCCAAAGAAGGAAAGGAAAGAGGAAGACAGTGGAGATGGGAATCAGGAAACATTTGTCCATAGAGCCAAGGCTTAGGACTCTTCCTGAAGGCTGCTGTCAAAAGGATTGTGGTCCAAAGGGCTTTATTTCTCATATTTAGAAAAGTATAGGAAAATGATTTGTGTTCCCTTCAACCACATATTTTCTAGGTATTTAGCATTTTTCTCCTTTCTTTCTGATTCTAGACTATCTTATTTTCTCCATAGTGCTTTTCTCCACCTAACATATTATATATTTATGTGTTTATTATCAGCCTCCATATCACTAGACTGCAAACTCCCCACCATTCCAAAGATTCATCGATAGTAGAAATTCAATAAACATTTGTGAAATGAAGGAATGAATGAATGGTGAGACAGTATTTTTTATTACAATCCACGTTGCATTAAAAGCAATTCTACTGGGGAAATTTATAAAGCAATGTGCTTGGTACTACTCAGATTAGGGCAAATGGAACACATTTAATAGTTTCTCTGAGGTGTCCACTTTTTGCAACAGTAAAGATGGATGGTACCTACAGTCTCTCTAATTTCATGCCAGAAAGTAAAGCATATATTTTAATGTATAAATACAGAATTTTCAGAGTTCTTTGGGATTTCTTTCCAGGGATGTTAGTACGTGCTGCTCTTGAACACAGTGACAACACCTTACAGTGAGATGTCTTTGGCTCGTCTGGCATTCTCGACTTGGATCCAAAATAGTACTGAATAAAAGTCTTTTGTGGATTTTCTTTTAGTCAAAGTCAAATATGGCAACTAAAACAATATTTATATGGTATGATAATGAATAACTTTATTATTTTTTAGATACTTCACAAATGCGTTACAGGAATAGCCCACATAATAAATTGGAATAAAAAGGGTACAGAGTGGAAATATCTTTCCTGATTACCCCTCTGAATGATAACAAGGAACAGATAATATCATCTTTTATGAAAATACTCTGAAAAGTAAAATAATACCAATATAAATAACAAAATATGTAAGTAATAAAAAATTTTCTAGGAAAGGTTCATATACAGTTGATCATTTTTAGGTTTTGCCCGATAAGATAAACTCTGTTCCAAGCCAACACCTGCCTTCAGACCCCATTATACAACCAATTATACTTCCTTTGACAGGCACTGTGTTACCCTCTCAACTTCCATTCCTCCTTCACCTGGTAAGTATTCCAGTTTTCCTTCCAGTTTCTGGGAGGAGCTCCTTTCTTCCCTCACTCTAGGTATCATTAATTCAGGGGTGAGCACATGATTCAGGCCAGGGCAATGAGGACGGAGTAAAAGATTTGGAAGAGAAGCTTCCTTGCTCTTGTGAGGATGCTTCTGGAACTGCTTTCTTTATTTCTCTCTGTCAAGGACAAGGACTTCTGTAGCCTCTAGACTTGTTGGCAGCCAGTTTGTATCTATATGGGTGATCTGACACCCCAGAATGTAGAGTGGAGAGGCAAAAAGAAAGTGGGTCTTGATGACATTGCTGGAACTGAATCCAGTTCTCTCCTGAGTCAGTGTATCTGCTTCATTGTTAATATCAATGTAAATTGGATGTTTGGTTACTTGTCACCAAGCACATCCTCAGAAATGAAATTCCTTCCTTCAACAAACATTTACTAAGAATCTACTAAATGTTAGGCTTTGCTATCCAAAGTTAAGATCTCTTTCACGCCCTCAAAGAACTTACAATCTGGTGGGAGCAACAGAAAGTAAACACCAAGATGAGGTGGTGATGCAGTGAGGGTGGTCCATCACAGATACAGGCAGTAAGAGGGTGCTTTGTCTAAAGAGAATTTTAAAAATAATAAAATTGAAGAAAAGTTAGTCTTTTTATTATCACCATGCACTGATAATTCTAAATAATGTCAGTGTAGTGATAAAATACTTCTCCCTACCAGGGTGGACCATTCCCACTGCCTCCAGCCCCCAAACCTTGTATGCCATTGTTAGATGAATTCCTATGAATGACGCTAAATCATATTTGTAGCTTCAAGTTCGCCCTTACAGAAATAAGCCTTCTAAAGAATGCTGCTCTTTGATCATATGGGAAGCAATATCTTGATTGCAATAATGGAGGAGAGCTATCTAATCATAACAATGTTGGCAACAGAGAGTATTTAAGTCAGTACTGTATGAAGGCAACTTAGGAACCTATTGAAACTATATGAAGATACCTCATGGGTTAAGGGAAATTATATGCCACCGGATATTAATGCTATGAAGTAGAGTGCTGATGTGTACTTCCAATTTGTCCTTACTGAGGAACTGATGACATCTCTCAGCCAGGTGTGACTAAGATAACAAGACTGTGATGACTCCAGTGACTCTAGAAGTTCCTACTAAAGTAGTTTAATCCATTGCTGCTCTTCTGTGCCTCTCCTGTTCTGGCTGCAATCTAGTCCTTGTTGGAAGGTCACTCTATCAGTGCTTTGTACTCTCACTTTCTGATGAAAACTTGCTCCAAGATTGCTTTAAGTGAAGTCTTTATCCATTGTAGTATGAAAGACAGTTGCCTTACCATTACAGCCGGGCTATTTCCTATCTGATTACCCTTCAGCGTAGGTACAAGCAACATGGAACAGGAGAACTAACGCTGATGAAGTCAGTCCTCACTGGGGAGATACAGAAGGGCTGGGTCCTGAGAGATGAGAAAGATTCGTATAAGCAGGGGGAGAAAGTGAAGACATTGAAAGCTGAGCAAATAGTTTAAGAAAAGATAAAAGAGTATAAAAATGTATTGTACAGCCATTCGAGGACAGTAAAGCAGCAAGACTAAACTGTGAGTATGTTGCAATATATGTGAGTGAAAGAAATCCATTCTAACATTGCAGAAAGCAGCTGCATCTAGAACATCATGCTAATTATTTAGAACTTTATTTGGTAAATATTAAGGATCCAGAAGAAAAGCTGTGACTAGAGAAATAACATAATTCTGTTTTTCAATTTTATATATATTTGAACATTCAAAAATATATTTGAAATATATATGCAAGTTATGAATAATAATATGATTAATGTCTATGAAACTATCACCCAACTTAAAGAATTAAAATAATTCTTGTACCATTGCAAATATCCTTTGCTTCTCCTCTAAACTGCATTTTACTTCCTGCTCAGAGTTATCTACTATAATGAATTTTGTTTTATCATTTCTTTGCTGTTTAAGAAGAAAAAGATTTAACATATATATATATTCCTAAACAATATATTGTTTGGTTTTCCTTGGTTTTGAACTTTATAAAAATTATATACTACATGTAGTCTCTATAACTTACTTTTTCTTTTTCTATTTTTAAAATTTATTTATATATACTTATTATAGCTATAATTCACTCATTTTCATCACTGTCTCATATGCCAATGTGAATATGTCACATTTATTTATCCATACTCTTGCTAATGAACATTCCAGACTTTTTGTTATTACAAGCACTGTGTTCTGGTGCACATGAGCAAGAGTTTCTCAGGTATATATCTAGGAAAGGAATTGCTGAAAGCTGCATTTATGAAAGTTCGGTTTTACAAAACAGTTCCAATATTTTTTCTAAAGCAGTTAAAACAATTTAAGCACTGGCCAGCGTCAAACCACGCCAGCAGCAGCGTTTCGTAGAGTCAAACTTCTTGTCTTTCCGCCAAACAAGGAAACAACAAAATGTTTATCATTTTACTATTAATTTGTATTTCGCTGATTACTAATGAAATTGAGCATTTTCAATATATGTATGTGCTACTATGTCTCTTTTAAGACATCTCTTCTTATCTTTTGTCTATTTTTCAATTGAAATATTTTCATGGTTATAGAACCATTTAAAGTTTCTGCATTTTAAATCAGTTTTGGTAAGAATATGTTTCCTGTCCATTTTGTCTAAATTTCCAGGCTATTGCTGTAATTGCTCTGAATATCTTTTCATTATTTTTAAATCCCCAATATATCTGTACTTATGTTCTCATTTATATTCCAAATATTTTTTATTTGCAGGGTCTCTCTTTCTCTCTTAATCAATCTGGCCACAAATTTGTCTCTTCTAACAGTTTTTCAAAGAAATAACTTTGACTTTGTTAATCATCTATTTTAATCTGTTTTTTATTTTTTAAAAACTCATTATTATCTCTGTTATTCTGCTTTCTTTGGACTTATTCTGTTTTTCTAACTTCTTTTTTTATTATTTTCTTATTGAGGTCACTTTGGTTTATAACATTGTGTAAATTTCAGGTGTACATCATTTTATATTTCAGCTTCTGTATAGACTGCATTGTGTTCACCACCAAAAGTCTAGTTTCCATCTGTGACCATATATATGTACCCCTTTATCCCATTTGCCTTCCCCCCACCCCCTTCCCCTCTGGTAACCAACAATCTGTTCTCCTTATCTATGTGTTTATTTGTTTGTTTATCTTCCACATATGAGTGAAATCGTATGGTATTTGTCTTTGTCTGACTTATTTCGCTTAGCATAGTACCCTCAAGGTCCATCCATGTTGTCACAAATGGCACAATTTTGTCTTTTTTCATGGCTGAGTAGTATTCCATTGTGTACATATATATATATATATATATCACATCTTCTTTATTCATTCATCTGTTGATGGGCACTTGGGTTGCTTCCAAGTCTTGGCTATTGTGAATGATGCTGCAATGAACATAGGTGTGCGTATGTCTTTTTAAATTAGTGTTTCCATGTTCTTTGGAGAAATACCCAGAAGTGAAATAGCTGGATCATATGGTATTTCTATATTTAATTTTTTGAGGAATCTCCATACTGTTTTCCATAGTGGCTGCACCAATTTGCAGCCTCACCAGCAGTGTATAAGGGTTTCCTCTGCTCCACATCCTCTCCAACACTTGTTATATCTTGTCTTTTTAATAATAGCCATTCTGATGGGTGTGAGGTGATATCTCATTGTAGTTTTCATTTGCATTTCTCTAATAATTGGTAATGTTGAATGTCTTTTTATGTGCCTTTTGGCCACCTGTATATCTTCTTTGGAAAAATTTCTGTTCAGATCCTCTGCCCATTTTTTGTTGGGTTGTCCATTTTTTGTTGTTGTGTTATATGAGTTCTTGGCTTAGCCACAAGCATAAGGTTGCAAAGTTTCATTGAGTACTAATTCAATATAACACTAGCATTCCATTTAAATAGTTTAATTTCCATTAAAAATGTTTTGACTTATGAGTTGTTCATAAATGTGCGTGTGTTTAATTTCCAACTACATGGAGATTTTTCTTAGTCCTTTGGTTATTATCTTCTAATTTATTTGTATTGTGGTTAGAGAAAATGGTCTGTGTACTGACTTTTCAGCATTGAGTCTTGCCTAATAGCTTAGTATGTGAAATTTTTAAAAATGTCCCATGTTTCTTGCTAAGAATGCAATATCTCTAGTTGTATGTAGGATTCAATAAATCAAGTTTGTTAATTGTATTGATCAAATCTTTTATATATTCATTATTTTTATCTGCTTGATCTATTATAACTTAAAGGATTGTTTTGAAATCTTTTATTATAATGAGACATGTCTCTTTATAGTTCCAACACTATAGCATTAACTACCACTAACCAGAATGTAGTTCTATTTTTTTCTTTACATATGATTTTGTTATTTTATTAGATACATATGAGTTTACAGCTATTATTATAGCTCCCTAGTGAATTGACCCTTTTTATCATTATGTACTAACACTTCCTATTTCCAAAGGCTTTTTTTCTTTAGGAATATTTTATATTCTCCAGGCTTTTCTTGGTTAATGTTTACCCAGTATGCCTTTCCCATCCTTTTATTTTCAGTTTTTCTGTTTTCTTACAGGCATGATTCTTATACATAGTACATGGTTGGTTTTGTTTTCATATTCAATCTACTAATCTCTACTTTTAATTGGCAATTTAAGATCATTTACATTTATTGTGATTACCAAGATGCTTGGACTTATTTTTATCATTTTACTTTACTCTTTTGCTATGCCTCTTTTTTTTCCTCCTCTTTTTTGGACCATTATGTTTTGGATTGACAGAAGGCATTTTTTTCTTATTTCATTGTTTTCCTTCTACTGGTTTGGAAGTCATCTTGTTTATATTATTTTAGTGGTTGCCCTAGAAATTTTACCATGCTTGCTTAATAAAGTCCAATGCTAATCAATATATTAATTCTATCCTAAAACTATGCAAGGATCTTGGAATATTTAATGTTGATTATTGCTTACCCTCTCTCCCAAATTTCACATTACGGTCTATCGTTTTTTGTTATTATTCCCTACATTAGAGATGATTATGGTTATTTATATAGACAGTGTTTGTTTAGATTTATCTGCTTATTAAGCAGTTTCTTCCCACCATTGCTTCTTGCATTTCAGACTGCCTTTTTGAGATAATTTTCCTTCTTCTAAGATGTATATAAGCCAGCCCTGGTAGTCTAGTATTTAAGATTTGGTGCTCCCACCGCCATGACCAGGGTTCATTTCCTGGGCAGGGAACCACATCACCTGTCTGTCAGTTGTTATACTGTGGTGGCTGCATATTGCTGTGATGCTGAAAGCTATGCCATCAGTATTTCAAATACCAGCAGGGTCACCCATGGTGGACAGGTTTCAGCGGAGCTTCCAAACTAAGACAGACTAGGAAGAAAGTCCTGGCCACCCACTTCTGAAAAAATTGGCCATGAAAACCCAATGAATATTAGCAGCGCCAAAGGTGAGAGGATGGTACAAAAAGATTGGGCAGGGTTCTGTTCTGCTGTACACAGTGTTGCTAGGAGTTGGAATCAACTCAACAGCACTGACAACAAAAGAAGTATGTAACTTCAATCGAGTTTCTATTAGAAACTCTATTTTGTTGTTCTGTTTTTTAATGAAAATTCCTCTATTTTTATCCTCATTCTTAAAAGGTAGTTTTGATATTTATGTTGAAAATTATTTTCCGTCAGCACTTTGATGATATTATTTTATTGGTTTGTGGTTTCCATTGTTGTTGTTGAGAATCATACTGTCAAGTTGTCATCCTGTATAGCTGTTCTGTCTTCTCCCTCTGGCTATGTTGAGGACCTTCTCTTTATCTCTGGTGTTCTGTAGTTTCTCTGGATATGTCTAGGTGTGGATTTCTAAAAATTTATTCCTTTGGCATATGGCATGCCTTTTGTTATATGTGGAGTCATGTTTTCCTCAGTTCTGAAAAATTTTCAACCAAATATTGAGGTTAAATATTGTATCCCTTCCATAATCTTTAGTTTCTCTAACTGGACTACAATTGTATGTATATGATTAATATTCTCATATTATTCTCCATGTCTCTTAACTTCTTTCTAATAATTTCCATCTTCTTGTGCCTACATAGTTGTATTGTATCTAAGTCTTCATCTGCATCTAATCTGCTGAGTCTCATTAATTGGTTGTAGATGAAAATGGAGAAGCAGAGTAAAGGATGTTTTAGGAAGTGCTATCGTTTCAAAGATAGAGGATATGGATTAATTCCTTTCCTAAGTAACTTACACTAATAACCATTATCCTTATTATTGTTTGTTTTAGAATATCTACCAAACTCATGCTGTACAATTAACTAAAGTTTTCACTTTAAAAGGAATTTTAACTTTTATCTTTCCAATTGTTCCATTAATTTTCCTTCTTAAAAAACAAATAAAATGAGATCTTTATTAAGTTTCAAAGTTCAGTTAAGAAACTTAAGAGTCAGTGCAGTAACACGCATTTACAAACTCACTACCTTGATTTATTTGATGTGGAATCATCTCTCAAGCCCCCTCAAGCCTTTTACCCATATCTGTAAGAGGGTATGCCTGACCTAACCAAAGGCCGTCACCTTTCCTCTGAGTGTGTAATTTATTGCTTTCCAAAAAGATCAAAAAAGTCATGAGTTCAACAAATGCAACTGAATTCTCCTGCTATTGAGTAAATTCATTTCTTATTGACTTTCTTCAAAAATATGTGACTGCAGAACTGCTTTCCCACTATTCTTAGGAATGACAACTTGGTCATACACTTCAACTAATAATAATTTGATAAATAGCCCCGAGACTCCTGTTTGTCAAAATTAGTTTTCCATCTTATACACTAACTTAAGATACAGAGCCACAATTTTTAAATTTGTTTTTAAATTTTAACACATTACATTTAATAGCCCTTAAATTTGTTGTGTCTTTTAAGTCCCCCTTCCCCACAGATTGAGAGTCAATCTATTTTTTATTTTATTAAAAAATTGGATTAATACATACAATTTGAGCTCAGAAGTGGTGTTAAAGTTACATGCATTCTATATATCTAGTAATATATTGTAATCACATTCAGATTAAAGACACACTTCTTTCATTCCCTATGTAAGCAGTCCTTCTCTTTCCTGCCTTTCTCTCTCCCTTCCTGCTTTCCTTTCTTCCCCCTCCTCCTCCCACCAAATCCAGAAATTATTCGGAGTCACTGTGTTGACATTTTTCCCTTTTAAAATGAGTTCGGCACTTGCCAGTATGAGCATTTGGAGTTATATAGAAAATACCTTCTTGATTATTCATGGTGATAAAGGCAGACAGCACGTGGGAACGGAAGTCCTCTGCACTGTTAGAGCTGGCAGCCAGTGTGATGGGGTTGGAAGGCTTTCTGACCCTTGTGCCATCCCTGAAGACTTAAATTCTACTATTAGCAATTTGATCCTTTGGGTTAGGGCGTTGCCCCTTATCAAAATGCAAATCCCTCTGGGCCAGAAAATGCCTTAAGCTGCTACCATTCATTAACATCAGATGACTAATTCATATATTGGAATCTTTCCAGCAGAACTAGGCTGAAAGCTGATTTTGTAAGAACTAGATAGATTCAATTTGAAAGAGATTCAGGACCAGATGAGGTCACATAACATCCAAAGAGCAGTAGTAGACCATTGCAGGCAGAGAGAAAGAACAACTAGAGGTTGAAGAGGCTCAAAAGTAACTTATCTAATTTCTGTTTTTTCCCATCCTTACTCCTAAGTGTAAATATTTTTAAAAATGAAGGAAAAAAATCCACATGAACACCCTATAAACCTAGAGCAGGGGACATAGTTTCCCTGCATAATTTCATCTGGGACCACATTAGGCAAAAATCATGGAGAGTGGGAAGCGTCAATAGAAATTAACTTGTAGCAATCAACAGCATGAAGGAGTGTGGGCATCAGGGGTAGAGGTTGTTTATTGCATTTACAGGATTTTCGAACATATTTGTAATTCTGATTAATGACCATTAAAACTAGACCCCAAAACTGGTCAAAAGTCTCATTGCAATCCAATAGTTAAATATTCATTTCACCAAACTAGAGTTGGATATGTTTGCATATGCTATCTTTTTCTCTTCTTACATTTAGTAAGCATTTCTAGTTTACTTATTTGTTCAAGTTTCATTGCTAATGTTCTGGGGAACACAGAGAATGAGAAAAACAAAAGAGCTGTCCCCAGGTAGCTACCAAAGGGCTACAAGAAGGAAATAAAGCGATAAATATAATGCAAGGTAGACTATGATGTGAGCTCTCTGGGAAGTACAGGAGAAGCACAATGTGGTATACAGAGAGGGTTAGATAATGCTCACCCCTTTAGTTATAAATAACCTGTTCAGCCATTGCTATAAAGATTGGCAGTTGGGGGTGACAGTTACTTTCATGTAGATCACCTAAGGCAAGCCATCATTTATCCACTGAGATGAGAGTTAACCAGAAAATCCTGGAAATTTATCATTGATGAAAAGAGTGTCTGCTCCCACCTTTGCTAGAAATTCTTAAAGATCTGTTAAGACTTCAAGGAAGGAAACAGAAGTTATAATATCTCCCAAAGCTTTTTCTGAGACTATTCCTTCCGAGTCAGGATTCTTCCTTGTCATAGTAGAGTAGGGTCAGGGGTTGTGAGATGCAAAAGTGCTAGAGGTTAGAGCAGGGACTTTTTGGGCTGGGGTAGCAGAAGGCACCAAGGCTAAGGGAAGGTTCAAAGTGGACAACTATGTGGAAGTGCATATCCAAAATTTCAGAATGAGAAGCTTAATGGGCCACAAATTAGAAGGAGCCAGAAGCAGGTATTGAAGTCAGAGTATGAAAGCACAATTCTATAAGTTAGGCACATTGGATCCCACAATAAATGTTAGTGTTTGTGACTTACTTTTACTTTTAGGGAGTATATGGGGGAAGGGTCTGACGTCAAACTTACTGGGCCAGGCGCTGAGTGGACATTGCCAGATATTGCCAGAGCTAATCTTCCTTGAACAGGTCAACATCTCTATCTTTGTGTTCTCACACTGCTTCATAATAAGTGGTGAGAATCATTCTTGCCTCTTCTATGCCACATGCATTTATTAAGCAACTAATGTGTTCCAGGCTTCATGCTGAGTGTACGTGGAGAGTCAAATGGAAGTAGTTGGTGCTCCAGAATCTAGAGTCCAAAGGGAATATATAAAACACTGGCAAGCCAAACAGAGCTAAATTGCACACATTTTTGTGAGGCTGGCCAAGGGCTGGCTTTAGAAGACTAAGTTCAACTTTGATTTTTTATTTTTTTTTGTGAGAAAGATCAGCCCTGAGCTAACATCCGTGCTAATCCTCCTCTTTTTCTTGAGGAAGACCAGCTCTGAGCTAACATCTATTGCCAATCCTCCTCCTTTTTTTTTGCCCAAAGCCCCAGTAGATGGTTGTATGTCATAGTTGCACATCCTTCTAGTTGCTGCATGTGGGACACAGCCTCAGCATGGCTGGAGAAGCAGTGCATCGTGCGTGCCCAGGATCCGAACCCGGGCCGCCAGTAGCAGAGCATGAGCACTTAACCGCTAAGCCATGGGGCCGGCCCCTAACTTCAACTTTTAAATAGTCATGATTAAGCTTCCCACAGAACTCACATGATGAATCATGAAAGTCCTTTGGTTCACAACCTTTTCATAGACCGATGGATTTTAACAAACTGACCTTGAGGACACATGCCTTTAAAGGACTGATAAGCAGAAAATAAGTAGGCTCTTTTCAGGTAACACTCAATGAACTTTTGGGTTGTCATATCTGTTCTCTTTCACCTCCACGTCCCATCCTCCTGCCCATCTGCTCCTTTCACTCAAGGTCCCGGAACCCTACACCATGGGCAGGATTTACACTTCTCAATATAGAACCATGTACCTTACTTCATGATCCAACTCACTTCCTGAGAATAAATCATTGTCCTTGCATTTTGTAAGAGACAACAAACCTTGATTTTGTTGTTAATGTATGTGAGCCTCTGTTCATTCAACAGACTATATATTTTAATCACCAATAATTGTCCTAAAATTTCAGATTATAATGCCCCAAAAGATCAACTTTTAATCAGTTATTGGTTACAATTTGAGGGTCCCTGTGTCCAGATTAAATGCAGTGTGACTTAATCCTATGGTAAGTAACTTCTCTTCATTTGAAGTCTTGAAGTTGTTTTAAATGCCTTAAAGCAAGTTTCTCCAACAGCAGTGTCAGATTTGACATTTTATGCTAGTTTTACAGCCAAAAGGATTCTTTAGCAATGTGTTGAAAGGCAACGTGAGTTCACTCTGAGTCTTTGATTATGTTTAATAGCTTCGCTGTTAGACGGTGAGTCATGATCTTTCTCTTCTTCTTTATAGTTTGTATTTACACCTTCTT